>NC_141601.1:57543494-57756609 GCF_047967505.1 Dipteris shenzhenensis | reverse complement strand
GGTCCCAATTGGCATCATGATGGGGTAGCTTATCAAGCGATGCCATCCAATTGGGGATGTTTTGCATGTTGCTCTATTACCCGTTGGAAGTTGTTGGGATCAATCACTGTGTCAATGTTGGGTGCTGATGGTGCTCTGACCTCTGCTGCTGCCATCTTGTTTGTCTCAAAATTTTCTTGCTCCTATTGTACCCTCATTGCTTCAAGTCTTGGTAATGTGCCTTCTCAGTTTCAGCATTGGGGTATGCTTCCTTGGCTCCTTGGGTGGCACTTTCCATGGATTTGCTAGGCATGGTCTCACCGAGTTGTGGGATTGGCATGGCTTGTTTTGCCAAAGGGCTCTTTGCTTTTTGAGTGGAAAGGAGTTTTTGCCATGCCGCTTCTTTTTGCTGTCTTGTTATGATCAAGACTGGATGTGATGCCACACTTTGTATTGCCACACTATGATTTTCCACACTTGGGTGGATGCATGATAAGGTGGTACAAAAAGTGGTGTCTGGGACATTGCTATGTTGCTACTTTTAATAGTGCTCTATAGTGTACAATGTATGAAAATTTAAAAATCTAGCCCATAACTGAATTCAGCTACACGTCTTCTTGTAATGACCTATAATGACCTCCATGTCGCCCACAACCTCCTCTCTATCTCTAGCTCTGTCACTCTCGTTCTCCCTTCCTGCATCCGACGAGCTCTGTTTGTTTGTCTTTTACCTGCGCAAGAGCAAGGTGCTTTGAGCTATGTGTGTGTGTGTGTGTGTGTGTGTGTGTGTGTGTGTGTGTATCAATTTTGGTGAGTTTGTTGCACCAACCTACCCATCAAATCTCTGATATTGATTCAAATAGTTCCAACAAATTCCTTCCACAATGTTGGTCTATTCACGTTCATGGAAAATGCACTATTGTTTGTGCTAATTCTGCAATTCTGGTAATGCTCTCTGCTCGGCCAGCTGTCTGAAGACAAGAAACATGGTTGTGGGTTTAGTTCCTGTCAGGTGTCTCTTGATTGATGCTCTTAAGCAACCGTAGCCCTACACACACACACTCTCTCTCATGCTCTTCGGTTGTTTTATTTATCTATAAACACATTGCTATACAATCTGTTCAGTGATCCTCTTGCTCAGTTGTCGTTGTGTTGGACTGTTTAGACATACTTTCTTTAACATGGAGGGCACGGAGATGATTTCAAGAAGCCACAATGATTTGTATAGATGCTCCATCCCTGCATCCTCAACGTGTGAAGATTGTGGGAGAGAGGGAAGGAGTCTCACTTGAGGCTTTCTCACATGCACAATGGGGGAATACACACGAAGGTGGAGGCTGAAAAACAGTTTTCCTCTTCTTAGTTGTGTAAGCCAAAAGAACTCTGATACAAAGAAATAGAAGAACCCTATATGTGGGTCTCAAACCAAACTCAACTAACTAAGGTGGCATACTAACTGAGCCACAAACTATAGTAGATAAGGATAGCTGTCATCCAGCTATTATTCGTGGGGGCGGTGTACCAACCGCATCTCCAGCTAACAAGTCGGTGACATAAGTACACAACGGTCACCCTGGCATATCTCGAGTGGAGCTCGATATCTCAACACTCCCCCTCGAGCTCAATCCCAAATCCTGCACACCAAGCAGGTCTCTGAACTTGCACAGCTTCTCTGCGCCCAATGCTTTCGTGAATATGTCAGCTACCTGATCCTCTATGCTGACATAAACTAGATCAATAAGACCTAGTAAAACCTTCTCCCGCACATAGTGATAATGCACCTCAATGTGCTTTGTTCTGGCATGAAAGACTGGGTTCTTTGCCAAGTGTATACTGCTCATGTTGTCACAATAAATGACAACCGGCCCATCTGTACACTGATGCATATCATAGAGTAGCTTATGCAACCAAGCTACCTCACATGCAGCCATTGCTGCACCCCTGTACTCAGCCTCTGTGCTCGACAAGGCAACTGTAGGCTGTTTCTTGCTGCTCCAAGTGACTGCAGCACTCCCAAAAGAGAACACATATCCACTGGTAGATCGTCTATCAGAAATGCTACCAGCCTAATCAGCATCAGTGTATCCATGCAACTGTATCTGAACCCCAGCCTCATAAAATAGTCCATACTGCAATGTGGACTTCACATACCTGAGTATGCGTCTAGCCGCATCCAAATGCGGTTTCCTTGGAGCCTGCATAAACTGACTTACCAACCCAACAGCATAGCTCAAATCTGGCCTGGTAATAGTCATGTAAATCAAACTTCCTACTATGCGTTTGTACATAGTAGGGTCTTCCAGAAGCTCACCTGCATCTGTGCTCAGCTTCACATTCTGCTCCAAAGGAACTGAAATAGGCTTACAGCCTGTCATCCCATATTTGGACAGCATGTCCAATCCGTACTACCTCTGCAAGAGCTGTATCCCACTTGGTGATCTAATCACCTCAATGCCCAAGAAATAACGCAGCTCTCCCAAATCCTTCATCTCAAACTTCTGCCTCAATAGCATTTTCACATGAAGGATATCTTCATCACTATCACCTGTGATGATCAAATCATCAACATAAATGACCAGCAGCATAATCCCTTTCTCTGTTTTTCTCACATAGAGTGAGAAATCTGCCTTGGAAATCTGAAAACCAATAGTGACAAGATACTGTCCTATCTTGTCAGACCATGCTCTAGGTGCTTGCTTCAAGCCATACAAGGCTTTCTTCAACCTGCAAACAAACTCAAGATGAGTAGCATGAACATAACCTGCTGGCTGCTCCATAAAGACCTCTTCTTGCAAATCACCATGCAAGAAGGCATTCTTTACATCCATCTGATGTAAAGACCATCCCTTTGATGCAGCCATAGCAATGGCTGCTCTTACGGTTGCCATCCTTGCAACCGGGCTGAAAGTTTCTTCATAATCAATGCCATATGTCTGTGCATACCCCTTGACAACTAATCTTGCCTTGTATCTATTCACAGAACCATCTGCATTGTGCTTGATCTTATAAACCCACTTACAACCAATTTCATTCTTGCCTTTAGGCAAAGGCACCAATTCCCATGTAGCATTAGCATCCAAGGCATCCATTTCTTCATCCATGGCTTTCTCCCATTTTTCATTTCCCATGGCTTGCTCAAAAGAAGTGGGTTTTGGTTCTTGTATCACTTTGACCATATAGGCATAGTGAATGGCTGTAAATCCATCATATTTCAGCCTATCCACAGGATACCTAACCCTGGTAGACCTGTGCAAAATAGGCTCACTTCCAGGTGCTCTCAAAACATCCCTGGTCTTCCTTACTCCAGGTGTAACAACAGAAGGAATACCCAACTCATCATCAATGCTCTGTTCTGAGCCACTGGATTCACCATCCACATAAGAGTGACCTGCATTCACATCAAACATGGGCTGATCTACCTTCTCTTTTCCTTTTCGTGATACCTGTGTACCACTATCTGCATTGCTCTGAGGAGATTCTCCTGATCTCAATCTACCTGTCCATGGTGAAGTATGTGAACCACTGCTAGAGGACACTGCAGGTCCACTGATATTTTGTGATTGCTGCTGTGAATTCTGTGCAGCAATACCATTTTGTGCATCTACATCAATCATCACATTTACTGGTTTATACCAGCTGCTCATCTCATCAAAAACAACATCTCTGCTCACTATGAACTTACGTGTAGAAGGGTTATAGCATCTATACCCTTTCTGCTGCAGAGAATAACCAATAAAGACGCACTTCTCAGCTTTTGGATCCAACTTGAACCTCAACTCATTTGGCACATGGACATAGGCAATGCAACCAAAAATCTTCAAATGAGAAATATCTAGTTTCCTACTAGTATACATCTCCTCTGGCGTCATGCCATGTATTGCTGCAGTGGGAGTCCTGTTCATTATATAGACTGCTGTAGCAACTGCTTCAGCCCAATAATAATCTGGTAGATCTTTTTCATTTAGCATAGCCCGAGATACCTCTCCAATATGCCTGTTTTTTCTTTCTGCAATTCCATTTTGCTGTGGGGTATGACTGCATGAATATTGCTGCTTTATACCATGCTCCTGCAAGAACCTTGCAAACTCATTTGAGAGGTACTCTCCCCCTCCATCTGACCTTAGGCATTTTATTTGCAGGCCTGTTTCTTTTTCAACCATAGCTTTGAAAGCTTTGAAGTGCCCAAACACTTCACTTTTCTTTTTCATAAAATACACCCACAGTTTTCTGCTGAAGTCATCAATAAATGTGACAAAATAGTGATAGCCTCCAATAGATGCAGCTTTTGTAGTCCACACATCAGAGTGGATTAATTCCAATGGCTTTTTACTCTCTTGAACATGCCTAGGAAAAGGTTTCCTTGCCTGTTTCCCTAATTGACAGGCTTCACAAACCTTGTGCATTTCTGCAACCTTGAATTTAGGCAATCCTGCAACAATATTTTGGGCTTGCATTGATTTTAGTCGCTGTATATTAACATGACCAATGCGTTTGTGCCAGATATCAATATCTGCAACTACACCGGTCCCATGTGCAAACATTGCTGCACTCAATTCAGGCATGTCTGCATCCAACGTAAACATCCTGCCCTTCTTCTTTCCTTTTGCTATCAAGTGACCGTTATTTTTCATATCCTCAACAAAGCATCCATGAGGATTAAATCTAACCTGCAAGCCCTGCTCAACCATTTGACCAACAGAAACCAGGTTCTTGGTGATGTTGGGGGCATGAAATACATCAGACAAGTATTTCTTTTTCCCATCCTGCATAGACAAAGGAATTTTGCCAATCTGCACACAATAGGATGTGCAGTATCATCACCAGTCTCCACAAATCCTGGTTTTTCCATTTTTCTTGCATCTTGCATCCATTCAATGTGACCTATCATGTGATTTGATGCACCCGAGTCAACATACCACACATCATTGCTTTCTTCTGCACTTGTTACAGAATTTGTCATATGCTGCACCATAAACAAATGCTCATTTCTGTCATCGCCCTGTCTACTAGAGGATGCATAATTGCCTTGCTGCAATTTTCCACTCATAATGTCATTCTGCTTTTTGTAGCAGTCTTTAGCCATATGACCCATTTTGCCACAATAGTAGCATTCAACATTGCTGTTTGCATTTTGGCTTCTCTGCCATCCACCACGGCCTCTTTGGCTCCCCCTGCCTCTAGAGTTACCACGTCCTCTTGCATAGGACTGGTTTTCTTGCGTTTGCTGCATATTCTGATTTCTACCACGGCCTGCAGATCGGCCTCCTCTACCTCTGCCTCTACCTCTGCCAGCATTTGAGTAGAAGAGTAGAAGACAGTTTCTTTTGAAGTTCCTGCTGAAGAAGATGCACCCCCATTTCTCTGCTCTTCAGAAATTAGAAGAGCAATCAACTCCTCAAAATCAGGAAAGTTTTCACGGACGGCAATGGATGTCCGGAACTGTGCATAATCCTTTCCTAGACCATTCAAGGTCACAGAAACCAAATCATCATCATCCACTGGCGACCCAATGGAAGCAAGTGCATCTGCAATTTTCTTCACTTTCATGTGGTAGTCATTTATGCTCAAATTTTCTCTCTGCACATTGTGCAACTCCTGTTTGAGTTGCATTTTCCTGGCTTGCGTGTTTGTGCTATACATTTTTGCCAAAGTATCCCATGCCTCCTTTGGCGTATTTGCATCCTGAATATGCACAATCATGGAGTCCGAAATACTGATAGACAGCCAGTACATAACTTTCCTGGCTCTCTCATGCCATCCTTTGAATGCTTGCATTTCCTGTTGACTGGGAACATTAGGAAGAACAGGTTCTTCTTCATTTCCTGTAATGAATTCCCAATAGCCTTTTCCCATCAAGAAATTCGTCATTCTAAACTTCCATGCCTGGAGGTTATTCTTGTTAAGCTTTTCAGTGACAATCTGTGAAAGAAAATCAGATGCCATTACAGAACACTGCAAAATATTCTGTCACTGCAAAAAACATAGCTTTTGCCTCACACGGGCAGATCTGCAAAACTGACGAAAGTGGTATTTCACCACACAGTCACTTTCTAGTGACGATTTTGCATCAACAGGCAACAGGCATGAATCTGCAACTCCCAATATCTCTGCACACAGGCATACGATGCAATTTCTGTGGCACCTTTCCACCGACTAGCCGTGCAGTGGTCGCACAACAAAAAATAGGGCCTTTTTCTGAGTGCCTGCGAAGAACTTCCGCCTTCAAAACGGGCCCCGAAACGGCCTCAAATCAGAAAAATAAAGTCACTGAGGGCTTCGCCCATATCCCGCAGCATATACTGCGCTCTCACCACACCGCGAAGGGCGTCTCAATCTGAAACAGTGCACTCCTACACTTCTGGCTGTGCTACCTGCAGAGATTTGCTCCCAAACTCGAAATAGGAAAGCAACACTGGTCCTCTTACCAGGACACCACGAACTTGGCTTGCTTTCTTGAGCTCCTTACCACGAACAAGGCTCTGATACCATGTGAAGATTGTGGGAGAGAGGGAAGGAGTCTCACTTGAGGCTTTCTCACATGCACAATGGGGGAATACACACGAAGGTGGAGGCTGAAAAACAGTTTTCCTCTTCTTAGTTGTGTAAGCCAAAAGAACTCTGATACAAAGAAATAGAAGAACCCTATATGTGGGTCTCAAACCAAACTCAACTAACTAAGGTGGCATACTAACTGAGCCACAAACTATAGTAGATAAGGATAGCTATCATCCAGCTATTATTCGTGGGCGGTGTACCAACCGCATCTCCAGCTAACAAGTCGGTGACATAAGTACACAACGGTCACCCTGGCATATCTCGAGTGGAGCTCGATATCTCAACACAACGTGCACCCATTGTGCTTGAGACCAGCGCACAGTTATAAGGGAATATGAAGCGAGAAGAAAAAGGGAACAATGCAACAAAGCAAGGCTTCAAGAGTCCAATCTCACTACTGATGAAAAAAAGAGGAAAAAAGTTTGTCACAACGTGGCAAGGTTTTTTGCTCAACAAACAGCTAGAATGGACAACAAAGAGAGACATATTGGGATAGATTACAGGACATCCTGCCCTAAGAGTAGCTCAACTACAAGAAACAAGAGATGAATCTAGTGTTTAGGTAGCTCTCCTATGTGGTGTTCGCAATACCCTCGAAACGGTGAAGCGACCAAAGTCATCAGATGAACTATTTTTCAAAAGGTCTAGTTTGATGATGTTAGTGAATGATGGGACAGAAGGGGCTCCCAATCTAAATATTTCAGCAACTTCAAGAGTTTTAAACATTCATTGGAGGAATTTTTATGCAGCCAAATCTAGACTCCTTTTAAAGGAGGACAAAAATCTCCCCTTGTTCACTTGCTGACACAGCAAGCACGTAGTAGCATCATCACCCAAGAAGTGAAGGACTTGGTGTTCTCCTTTTGGTCAATGCAAACTCGCGTGTCACCCAATAAGAAGGATGTATGGCACAAATGGATAGGGAGAAAGTCTTATATAAAACACCCGATTCATATTCTTGATATTCCCTAGAGTGTTGTATCAAGATCCTTATCATCTAGATCCACCCGGCTGATAGTGCTTGGCAGTGCCATATATTGCTTGTTAAACTTACATATTGCTTGTTCGTTCTCTTCATATGACATACTACTTGTTAGTGCCACATTTGCTTGTTAGTGGTACTTATTGTGATAGAGTACTTGATAAGTATGCTAGTTATGGCATATTCATATTTGTTACTACTACTTCGTAAGAGACATTGCTTATTATTGCTACTAACTGCTTGTTGTAGTTAGTCTAGTTACTATGACATAGTGCTTGATAGTGTTGATTAGTGCTTCAAGTACTGCTTGTTTATTGCAACACTGTAGTTTCTATTATTGATTAATAGTGGCTATTAGTGCTTGTTAGTACTTGCTAATGCCACATATAAGTTGGTGCTTGGTAGTGCTTGTTTGTGCTACATATTTCATGTTACTTCCACTTACTATCATAGAGTGCTTGTTGGTGCCTGTTAGTGCTTGTTAGGGCCTGTTAGTGCAATAACCTGCTAATTAGTACATGTTAATACTTGTTGGTGCTAATTAGTGCTTGTTAGTGCCTGTTAGTTTAGTAGCCTTCTAATTAGTACCTGTTAATACTTGTTGGTGCTAATTAGTACTTGTTAATACTTGTTAGTGCCTTGTTAGTTTAGTAAACTGCTCCTTAGTACATGCTCCTTAGTACATGTTAGTGGTTGTTAGTGCATGTTTGTTCAATAACCTGCTAATTAGTACTACTTAATGACATGCTATTTCATGCTTGTTAGTTTAATGCTATCTAGTGTTGCTTATTTTTGCCTGTTAGTGCCTGATAATGCCTGTTAGTGCCTGATAATGCTTGTTAGTGCCTATTAGTGCCTGTTAGTGTTGCTTGCTAGTGTTGCTTAGTATTGCCCCACTTAGTGCTTGTTAGTGCCTGTTAGTTCAGTAACCTGCTAATTAGTACTACTTAATGACATGCTAATTCGTAACTTGCTAATTAGTACTACTTAATGACATGCTATTTCATGCTTGTTAGTTTAATGCTATCTAGTGTTGCTTATTTTTGCCTGTTAGTGCTTGATAATGCCTGTTAGTCCCTGTTAGTGTTGCCTACTAATGTTGCTTGTTATTTCCCCCCTTAGTGCTTGTTAGTGCCTGTTAGTTCAAAAACCTGCTAATTAGTACCTATTAGTGCCTGTTAATACTTGTTGATGCCTGATCCTAATTTGATCACTTTTGTAATAAAATTTATGATCACATTGGATGTTTTCATGTGTAGGTTGAGTTATTTATAGAGTTCAAGAAAAATTATCCAAACATTACAATGCAACAATGCTCATTTGAACGATTAAAACCGTTTTTTGTCCATAAATTGAAGGACAGATATACATGTTGCTGTATTCAACATGTCCAAATGGCCTTCTTAAAAGACTCCATCAATATCATGTGTTGTCCCAACACCGGGCTGCCTGGTGTGCAGTGTTATTGCAATTGTGAAATATGTACAAGGGATAATACTGGAGCTATTTGTAAAGCTTCTAATCATACATACACTAGCGTTACGTGCTTTTGGGAAAGTGTGTTGTGTTAGAAGCCATGTACCATCACTTGTAATGCCTCATGGGAGAATGTACTAGTTGTGGGCCAAAAGAAATTCTTGCTTGCCCATTGCAGAAAATTACACCTTTAAGGAACAAAATGAGATACAATCTATGCACTGGCACTCAGACCAAGTCACTATTCTTGTTCAAATAACATATTTTTGGACAAGAGGTGAGGTTCAAAAAACCATCCATTTCTACATATTTGATGACAAGGTGCATGATACTCTATTTGTTCAGCATTGTTTTATGCTACATCACAATTGGTTGGCAGGACAAGATTTAGCACTTAAGCAGCATTGGGTTTGGTCAAATGGTGCAGCTTCCCAGTTTAAAGCGAGACGGCCTGCTTTCTTTGTTGCAAGGTATCCTTAACTAACCTGAAGATGACATGGAATTTCTTTGGCTCTGGACATGGAAAGGGTGAGCATGATGGACTAGGAGCTGTTGGGAAAAGATCCTTGACACATGAGCAATTGAAGGAAAATTCAAAGAAGCTTACTTGTGATGATGATGTGGTGAGTTTTCTGCATTCAGATCTCTCAAATGGAGCTCAAGACTCCTATCCATCAAAAGAAAGGAATATAAGAAGGTTGTTCTGGGAGATGAAGCTAAGAGAAGTGGATAGATCAGTAGCATGAGACTGTGCTCTTATTCCCCTGGTGCGATCACTGCACTCGGCGGTCTTTGGATTCTCAGAGCACAAATGCACAGAGCTAAGAAGGCAAAAGTTGTCATGCTATTATTGTGCTTGCATTTCAGGTTCTTGGAATAGATGTTGCAATAAAGTGTATGTGACAGGTTGGGAATATCAACTTATTGTCCCTGGAGAGGACATGGTGTTGGAAGACAAGCTCGAGTATGTTATCCCACAGATATGTTACAGATAGCTGGATATGCCTATCGGCACTATGATTGGTGTGTTAGTAGTTAGTAGTAGTCAGACGATGGTTAGTTCTTATCAGTCCAGTTGGGTCTTATGTTGTGGTTTTAGTTCTTTTTAGGGTGTTCACTTGGTTGATGTATTGTCTTTTTCCTTCTAGTATGGAATAAACTGTGTTGGAGGCTGCTTGCCCTCGTAGTGTTCTTCCTCATACCTAGGTGTTCCTGCTTCCGCTACGCTATCTTCTTTGACATGGTATCAGAGCACTTCAATGCTTATGGGTGAGCTGCTGTGGTAGAGTAGTGTGTTGAGGCAGAACCTTGGTTGTTTTTTAGGATAAGAGAGACGTGCTAAGCCTATGTTGAAGAATTCTTGGCTTGTCCCCCCTTCTACAAGCAGCTTTTGGTCATGACATCAAAATTTTGCAAACGAATAGTCTACATTACTCAATTTCACCGCTATGAGTAATTCCAAATCCTTTGGACCTGGATCTACTAGTTTTTGGCCGAATTCGATCATTTATGTCCCCAAATTGCCGTTTTAAAATTCTTGTGAAGAAATCTGGCATATTGAAGCTGTGGAAGTTGCATCTGCTCAAGCCTATTGAAGACTATCTATCAAAGCTTGAAGGTTGAGGGAAGAAGACCTCTTGAAGGTTCTCAAGAGATTGGTTGCCACTTATAGTTGAAAAAGAAATACAGGTGCCTTGTTTCTCTACACTACACTCATTTTTCTTATTCATTTTACTGCAAGGATTGGCATAGCCCACTGCTATAGGGGTGGTAGACTTGTGCATGGGGATAGGTTTTCTTGCAGGTACATATACTTACAGAGACAGTGGTTGGTTGATAGTGGTTGATGCCTTACTATGCATGAGGTTATGCTTATCTGTTGTCATATTGCCGGGTGATCCTATGCTAGTGACATACTACTGGTGGATGCATCTTGGGCCTGATATGGTCCATCGTTGATGCATGATTTTGCAGTGATATTTGAATATTTGCAATGGATCAGATGCCTTTGATCTTGCTATGATACAATGGTTGGTTTGAGGATCTTGATGCTTAGCAAGCGGTTATACTTTTTATGCCTGATTCCGGCTACATATTGATTGTTGTTTGCTCATGCTATGAGCTGCTAGTGATTGACTGTTGGAATATTGTGAGGCATTATTGGACACCTTGATTGCCATTATTGGTTGGTGTGTTGCTTTGCCTTGCCACTGAAAGGAGCAAAGTGCCATTTTGATTCCAGTTGATCAGTTGTGCGGAAGTTCTTGGACTGCAGTCAAAAGTGTGCAAGTGGCTATATTTAGCAGCAGATATCAGAAAATCCTTAAGGAATTTGGATCTACACTAAACTAGAAGTTTGTAGAGCCATGCACTGGCTACATTTTTGCTTTTAATAGTATTTGCATCCAAGCTAAGGTGTGAAATATATTGACAATCCAAAGTTGCAGGAATCTATTTTTTTGTAATTATGGAAAATGCGAGTGGGTCTGATAATATCATCCAGATTGTTGGTGAGAAATTAGATTACCATAACTATCCCATTTGGAAATTTATAATGGAGAACTTTTTGATCGGAAAAGGCTATTGGGATTTGGTTATAGGTGATGAGAAAGAGCCTAATTTGCCAGAAAGAAATGCTACTGCAGAACAAGTTAAGAATCCTAAAGCTTGGCTGGAAAGAGCATGGAGGGTGCTTCACTGGTTTTCAATATCTATTTCAGATGCCATGGTTATGCAAATTCTGAACTGCAAGTCTCCCAAGAATGCATGGGATATCTTGACAAGATATTATGGCACAACTACAAGTGCCAGGAAAATTCAACTGAAGCAAAAGTTCCACAATATGTCAAGGCAGGGTAGAACAATACAGGAGTACATGATTGAAATCAAAACCATAGCTTATCAATTAGCTTCTATTGATGCTTCTGTGGATGATGATGACATGGTTGCAGTCACTTTGAATGGACTTGGTCCTAAATATAAGTCTTTTGACACTTCGATTTCAGTGAGGCCAGATATGCCGGATTTCAATGAACTAGTTGCTCTTTTGATACATGAAGAAGTGAAGCTTGGGCTGAATAATGGTGCTAGTAGCTCCAGAAATAGAGATGCTATTTTTTACTCTAATCAGAGAGGTAGAGGTGGTAGAGGCAAGAGTGCCTCTCATGGTAGAGGTGATGTCAGATATACATCACAGCCTCAAGCTTGAGCCCATAATTGGAGCAATCAAAATCAGTCTTATTGAGGAGGAGGATCTCTCCGAGGAAGGGGGAGATTTGTTGAGATATCGAGCTCCACTCGTGATATGCCAGGGTGACCATTGTGCATTTATGTCACCGACTTGTTAGCTACAGATGCAGTTGGTACACTACCCATGAATAATAGCTAGATGACAGCTATCTTTATGTACTATAGTTAGTGGCTCAGTTAGTATGCCACCTTAGTTAGCTGAGTTTGGTTTGAGACCCACATAAAGGGTTCACCTATTCTTTTGTACTTAGAGTTCTTTTGGCTTACACAACTAAGAAGAGGAAAACTATTTTCAGCCTCCACCTTTCTGTATATTCCCCCATTGTGTATGTGAGAAAGCTGCAAGTGAGACTCCTTCCTTCTCTCCCACTCTCCTTACATGGTATCAGAGCTCGGCAGTCCGTGGTAAGGAGTTCAAGAAAGCAAACCAAGTTCGCGGTGTCCTAGTAAGAGGATGAGTGTTACTTTCCTTTTTTTTGGAGTTTGGGAGCAAATCTCTGCAGGTAGCACAGTCGGAAAGTGCAAGAGGCACTGTCTCCGATTGGGATGCCCTTCACGGTGTGGCGAAAGGGCAGTATATGCTATGGGCATAGGCAAAGCCCTTGGTGAAATTATTTTTTTGATTTGAGGCCATTTGGGGGCCCGTTTTGGTGGCGAAAGTTTTCTGCAAGCACTCAAGAAAGTGCCCTATTTTTGCTATGCGACCACTGTTCTGCAGGTCGGTGAAAAGTTATCGTAGAAATTACATCATATGCCTGTGCGCAAAGATATTGGGAGTGACAAAATCATTCTTATTACCTATTGATGCATAATCGTCACTAGGAAGTGACTATGTGGTCAAATACCACTTTCGTCAGTTTTGCAAATTTGCCCCTGTGAGGCAAAAGTTGTGTTTTTTTGCAGTGACTGAATATTTTGCAGTGTTCTGTAATGGCGTCTGATACTCTTTCACAGATTGTCACTGAAAAGCTTGACAAGAACAACTTCCAAGCATGGAAGTTTAGAATGATGAATTTCCTTAAGGGAAAAGGCTATTGGGAGTTCATTACTGGAGCTGAACAAGAACCAGTTATTCCTCATGTTCCCAATCAATAGGAGTTGCAGGCATTTAAAGGCTGGCATGAGAGAGCCAGAAAAGTTATGTACTGGCTGTCTATCAGTATTTTAGATTTTATGATTGTGCATATTCACGATGCAAGCACGCCGAAGGAGGCGCGGGATACTTTGACAAAAATGTATAGCACAAATACGCAAGCTAGGAAAATGCAGCTCAAGCAGGAGTTGCATAATGTGCAGAGAGAAAATATGAGCATCAATGACTACCACATGAAGGTGAAGAAGATTGCAGATGCACTTGCTTCTATTGGGTCACCAATGAAAGATGATGATTTAGTTTCTATGACCTTGAATGGTCTAGGAAAGGATTATGCACAATTCCGGACATCCATTGCTGTCCGTGAGAATTTTCTTGATTTTAAGGAGTTGATTGCTCTTCTAATTTCTTAAGAGTAGATTAATGGTGGTGCATCTTCTTCAAGAGGAACTTTAAAAGAAGCTGTCTTCTACTCAAATGCTGGAAGAGGTAGAGGCAGAGGTAGAGCGGGCCGATTTGGAGGCCGTGGTAGAAATCAGAAAATGCAGCAAATTCAAGAAAACCAGTCCTATGAAGGAGGATGTGGTAACTTTAGAGGTAGGGGGAGCCAAAGAGGTCGTGGTGGATGGCAGAGAGGCCAAAATGCAAACAGCAATGTTGAATGCTACTACTGTGGTAAAATGGGTCATAAAGATTGCTATAAAAAGCACAATGACATCATGACTGGAAAATTGTAGCAAGGCAATTATGCATCCTCTAGTAGACAGGGTGATGACAAAAATGAGCATCTGTTTATGGTGTAGCACATGACCAATTCTGTGACAAGTGCAGAAGAAAGCAATGATGTGTGGTATGTTGACTCAGGTGCATCAAACCACATGACAGGTCATGCAGAATGGATGCAGGATGCAAGGAAAATGAAAAGACCAGGATTTGTGCAAACTGGTGATGATACCGCACATCCTATTGTGCAAATTGTTAAAATTCCTTTGTCTATGCAGGATGGAAAAAAGAAATACCTGTCGGATGTATTTCATGTCCCGAATATCACCAAGAACCTGGTTTCTATTGGTCAAATGGTTGAGCAGGGCTTGCAGGTCAGATTTAATCCTCATGGATGCTTTGTTGAGGATATGAAAATAAAGGTCGCTTGATAGCAAAAGGGAAGAAGAAGGGCAGGATGTTTACGTTGGATGCAGACATGCCTGAATTTAGTGCAGCAATGTTTGCACATGGGACCGGTGTAGTTGCAGATATTGATATCTGGCATAAACGCATTGGTCATGTTAATGTACAACGACTTAAATTAATGCAAGCCCAAAATATTGTTGCACGATTGCCTAAGTTCAAGGTTGCAGAAATGCATACGGTAGGTGAAGCCTGTCAATTTGGAAAACAGGCAAGGAAACCATTTCCTAGACATGTTCAAGAGAGTAAGCGGCCATTGGAATTAATCCACTCTGATGTGTGGACTACTAAAGTTGCATCTATTGGGGGCTATCATTATTTTGTCACTTTTATTGATGACTACAACAGAAAAGTTTGGGTGTATTTTATGAAAAGAAAAGTGAAGTTTTTGGGCATTTCAAAGCTTTTAAGGCTATGGTTGAAAAAGAAACAGGCCTACAAATAAAATGCCTAAGGTCAGATGGAGGGGGAGAGTACCTCTCAAATGAGTTTGCAAGTTTCTTGTAGGAGCATGGCATAAAGCAGCAATATTCATGCAATCATACCCCACAACAATATGGACTTGCAGAAAGGAAAAACAAGCATATTGGAGAGGTATCTCGTGCCATGCTTAACGAAAAAGGTCCGTCATATTATTATTGGGCTGAAGCAGTTGCTACAGCAGTCTACATAATTAACATGACTCCCACTATAGCAATACATGGCATGACGCCAGAGGAGAGGTATACTGGTAGGAAACCAGATATTTCTCATTTGAGAGTTTTTGGTTGCATTGCCTATGTTCATGTGCCAGATGAGTTGAGATCCAAGTTGGATCCAAAAGCTGAGAAGTGCATCTTTATTGGTTATTCTCTGCAATAGAAAGGGTATAGATGCAATAATCCTTTTACTCATAAGTTTACAGTGAGCAGAGATGTTGTTCTTGATGAGATGAGCAGCTGGTATAGACCAGTAAATGTGATTGATGATGTAGATGCACAAAATGATAATGCTGCACAGAATTCATAGCAACAATCATAAAATATTAGTGGACTTGTGGTGTCCTCTACCAGTGGTTCACATCCTTCGCCATGGACAGGCAGATTGAGATCAGGAGGATCTCCTCAAAGCAATGTAGATAGTGGTATGCAAGTATCACCAAAAAGAAAGGAAAGTAGATCAGCCCATGGTTGATGTCAATGCAGGTCACTCTTATGTGGATGGTGAATCTAGTGGCTCAGGATAGAGCCTTGATGATGAGTTGGGTATTCCTTCTGTTGTTACACCTAGAGTAAGGAAGACAAGGGATGTTTTGAGAGCACCTAGTAGTGAGCCTATTTTGCACAGGTCGACCAGAGCTAGGTATCCTACAAATAGGCTAAAATATGATGGATTTACAGCCATTCACTATGCCTATATGGTCAAAGTGATACATGAACTAGAACCCACTTTTTTTGAGCAAGCCATGGGAAAAGAAAAATGGGAGAAAGCCATGGATGAAGAAATGGATGCCTTGGAAGCAAATGCTACATGGGAATTGGTGCCTTTGCCTAAAGACAAGAATGAAATTGGCTACAAGTGGGTTTATAAGGTGAAGCACAATGCAAATGGTTCTGTGAAAAGATACAAGGCAAGATTAGTTGTCAAGGGGTATGCACAGACATATGGCATTGATTATGAAGAAACATTCAGTCCGATCGCAAGGATGGCAACCGTGAGAGCAGTCATTGCTATGGCTGCATCAAAGGGATGGTCTTTACATTAGATGGATGTAAAGAATGCCTTCTTGCATGGTGATTTGCAAGAAGAGGTCTATATGGAGCAGCCACTAGGTTATGTCCATGTTGTTTATCCTGAGTTTGTTTGCAGGTTGAAGAAAGCCTTGTATGGCTTGAAGCAAGCACCCACAGCATGGTCTGACAAGATAGGACAATATCTTGTCACTATTGGCTTTCAGATTTCCAAGGCAGATTTCTCACTTTATGTGAGAAAAATACAGAAAGGTATTATGCTGCTTGTCATTTATGTTGATGATTTGATCATCACAGGTGATAGTGATGAAGATATCCATCATGTGAAAATGCTATTGAAGCAAAAGTTTGAGATGAAGGATTTGGGAGAGCTGTGTTACTTCTTGGGCATTGAGGTGATTAGATCCACAAGTGGGATATGGCTCTTGCAGAGGCAGTATGGATTGGACATGCTGTCCAAATATGGGATGACAGGCTGTAAGCCTATTTCAATTCCTTTGGAGCAGAATGTGAAGCTGAGCGTAGATGCAAGTGAGCTTCTAAAAGACCCTACCATGTACAGACGCATAGTAGGAAGTTTGATTTATATGACTATTACCAGGCTAGATTTAAGCTATGCTGTTGGTTTGGTAAGTCAGTTTATGCAGGCTACGAGGAAACCGTATTTGGATGCGGCTAGACGCATACTGAGGTATGTGAAGTCCACATTGTATTATGGACTATTTTATATGATTGGGGTTCAGATACAGTTGCATGGATACACTAATGCTGATTGGGCTAGTAGTATTTCTGATAGACAATCTACCAGTGGATATGTGTTCTCTTTTGGGAGTGCTACAGTCACTTGGAGCAGCAAGAAATAGCCTACAGTTGCCTTGTCGAGCACAGAGGCTGAGTACAGGGGTGCAGCAATGTCTGCATGTGAGGCAACTTGGTTGCATAAGCTACTTTATGACATGCATCAGTCTACAAATGGGCCAGTTTTCATTGATTGTGACAACATGAGCAGTATACACTTGGCAAATAACCTAGTCTGTCATGCTAGAACAAAGCACATTGAGGTGCATTATCACTATGTGCAGGAGAAGGTTCTAGTAGGTTTTATCGATCTAGTTTATGTCAACACAGAGGATCAGGGAGCTGACATATTCACGAAGGCATTGGGCGTAGAGAAGCTGTGCAAGTTTAGAGACCTACTTGGTGTGCAAGAATTGGGATTGAGCTCGAGGGGAGTGTTGAGATATCGAGCTCCACTCGTGATATGCCAGGGTGACCGTTGTGCATTTATGTCACCGACTTGTTACCTGCAGATGCAGTTGGTACACTGCCCATAAATAATAGCTGGATGACAGCTATCTTTATGTACTCTAGTTAGTGGCTCAGTTAGTATGCCACCTTAGTTAGCTGAGTTTGGTTTGAGACCCACATATAGGGTTCACCTATTCTTTTGTACTTAGAGTTCTTTTGGCTTACACAACTAAGAAGAGGAAAACTGTTTTCAGCCTCCGCCTTTGTGTATATTCCCCCATTGTGTATGTGAGAAAGCTACAAGTGAGACTCCTTCCTTCTCTCCCACTCTCTTCACAAAGATCTGGATCACGAGGTAGAGGGGCTTGGGCACCTCACCATGTGGATCAGCCCAATAAGGATAAGGTATGCCATTACTGTGGGAAGATTGGCCATATTGCCAAGGATTGCTTTAAGAAGCAAGCAAATCAGAGAGGAAGGGCAAACCAGGAAGTTCATTTTGCTTCTTCAAGTCATACACATGACACACCCGCAGACCAGTTGTTTGCTATGACGTATGTACAAGATCATAAGCCTACTGATGGTGGCTTTGAGGATGTGTGGTATATAGATTCAAGCGCATCTAACCATATGACACCACATGGTGAGTGGTTTGAATAGATGACTCTTGGATTGCATGGATCTGTTTGCACCAATGATGATACTCAACATGACATTACTCATACGAGTGTTGTACCTTTGGCTATGCATGATGGCCAGACTAAGAAATTGATTGATGTGTTGCATGTGCCTTCTATCACGAAGAATTTGTTGTCTGTTGGGCAAATGGCTGAGCAAAACTTGCAGGTGCGGTTTAATAAGCATGGCTGTTTCATTGAAGAATTTGATAATGGTTGTAAACTTATTGGAAAAGGGGAAAGACAAGGAAGAATGTTCATTTTAGATGCAGGCATACCGGAATTGAAGGCTGCCATGTTCACCCATGGTACAGGTGTTGTTCAGGTCTTGGAAATTTGGCACAAACGCATTGGTCATATTAATACTTAGAAGCTGAAAAATATGCAGCATAAAGGTATTGTTGTTGGCCTACCAAAGTTTAAGTATAATGCTTTGGAGCATGTATGTCCAGCATGCCAATTTGGGAAGCAATCCAGGTTGCCATTTACTAGGAATATGCGGGAAAGTAATAGACCCTTGCAGTTGATTCACACTGATGTCTGGGGTCCAGCTCAGACTATCTCGATGGGAGGCTCATCATATTATGTCACATTAATATCACATGCTTGAGATCAGATAATGGAGGTGAATATCTGTCAAGTGAATTTGATGACTTCTTGGCCTATCATGGGATTATACGGGAGCTTACATGCCCATATACACCACAGTAGAATGGACTGGCTGAATGTAAGAATGGGGTGATTGGTTCGTCTGGTAGAGCCATGTTGAATGAAAAGAACTTACCTAATTATTATTGGGCAAAAGCACTTGCAACTATAGTGTATGTGCTGAATCGTACTCCTACTGCTGGCATTCATATGCTCACACCATATGAGAAATTGTATCGACAGAAGCCTGATGTCAGTCATTTAAAAGTGTTTGGCAGCTTGGCATATGTGCATATACCAGATGAGAAGAGGAGAAAATTAGATCCGAAGGCCGAAAAATGTGTGTTTATAGGCTATGCTCAAGATCGGAAAGGCTATAAGTGTTACAATCCCTCTACTAGGAAGACTTTAATCAGCTGTGATGTTATTTTTGATGAGATGGGATCTTGATATGGCAAACTTGATATAGTGGTTCCACATCAAGCCTCGGATGCTCAGTTGAATGATAAAAATCAGCCACATACTACTTCTATGTCAGGACCTACAGCCAGTGGTGATTCCACAGTGAGTCCTTGGTCAGGCAAGTTGCATTCTTCCACCACTGACACCTCTATGTCAGTGAGGGGGAGAGATAAAGCAAAGAACAAGGTGAATGAGATTGTTTCAGTGCCTGAGATCGAGGTTGATATGCCCCCTAGACCATCTAATTCAGGTTATGATTCTTTTGATAACGACAGTTTGGATAGTGAATTGGGCATTCCTTCTATTTCCACACCAGGTGTGAAAAGTAGCAGGTATGCGCCTCCTCTCATGAGAGAGGAGAAGCTGAAAAGTCAATGTCTGGAAAGTCTGTGAGAAGATCTCAAAGGGTAAGATACCCTGTTGACAGGTTGACATGCACTGGGTTTGTGGCAAAACACTGTGCATACATGGCAAAAGTTGTGGGACATACAGAGCCATCTAAATTCAATGATGCTATGCATGATGAGCAATGGCGGATAGCTTTGGATGAAGAAATGGATGCCCTTGCCTTGAATCAGACTTGGGATTTGGTTGAGCTTCTTGCAGGAAAGACACCCATTGGATGTAAATGGGTATACAAAGTGATGCAAGTCTGATGGATCAGTAGAAAGGTATAAGGCAAGGTTGGTCGCATAGGGTTATGCACAGAAGTATGGTTTGGATTATGAGGAAACCTTTAGCCTAGTTACAAAGATGGCTATCGTGAGGATGGTAATTGCTTTAGCTGCTGCAAAAGGATGGAAATTACAGCAAATGGATGTTAAGAATGCCTTTCTCAATGGTGATTTGCAGGAAGAGGTATACATGTCACAGCCAGAAGGATATGTCCATCCTGATTTTCTGCAACATGTTTGCAGATTGAAGAAAGCCTTGTATGGGCTAAAGCAAGATCCATGAGCCTAGAATGAGAGGATCATTTAGTACTTGCAAAGTCTTGGTTTTATGGTTGGCAGGGCTGATCACTCATTGTTTGTGAAGAAGACAGATGCCGATTATGTTGTGATTGTTATATATGTTGATGATTTGATTCTGACTGGCAGTGATAATGATGGGATTGTTGGAATTAAGAGCATGCTGAAAATGGAGTTTGACATGAACAATTTGGGAGATTTGAAGTTTTTTCCTGGCATAGAGGTCTTGAGAGCACTTGATGACATTTGGCTTATGCAGAGGTAATATGCCTTGAATATGTTGGAGAGGTTTGGCATGAAGGAATGCAAACCTATGGATACACCTTTGGAGCAAAACTTGAATATTATGGCTGATTTTGGAGCTGAAATTGAGGACATTACCATGTACAAGCAGATGGTTGGAAGCTTGATATATTTGACTATCACTAGGCTTGATTTGGCATATGCTGTGGGACTCATTAGTCAATTTATGCAGAAGCCACGGAAGCCTCACTTGGATGCAGTGAGGAGGATTATGCAGTATGTCAAGGATACATATGAACATGGACTCTTTTATGCATATGGCAAGGAAATAGAGCTGGCTGGATACACAGATGCAGATTGGGTAGGATGTGCATATGACAGGAGATACACTAGTGGCTATGCATTTAGCCTTGGAAGTGCTATGGTTAGCTGGAGTAGCAAAAAGCAACCCACAGTGGCATTGTCTAGTATAGAAGCTAAGTATAGAGGTGCAGCATTGGCTGCATGTGAGATTGCTTGGCTTCAAAAGTTGTTGCAGGATTTAGGATTGCATGTGGATAAGCCAGTCAAACTTTTTGTGATAACATGAGTAGTGTCCAGTTGGCAAGTTATCTCGTATATCATGCTAGAACAAAGCATATTGAGGTACACTACCATTTCATCAGAGAGATGGTGTTGATGAGGCAAGTTGACCTCATTCATGTTCGGATTGAAGATCAAGTTGCAGATATCTTTACCAAGTCCTTGGGTAAAGATAAGTTCACATGCTTTCAAGACCTTCTTGGTGTCTTACTCCCTACTTGAGCTTGAGGGGGAGTGTTGGAAGACAAGCTCGGGTATGCTATCCCATAGATATGTTACAGATAGCTAGATATGCCTATCGGCACTATGATTGGTGTGTTAGTAGTTAGTAGTAGTCAAACCATGGTTTATACCCATGGTTAGTTTTTATCAGTCCAGTTAGGTCTTGTGGTTTTAGTTCTTTTTAGGGTGTTCACTTGGTTGATGTATTGTCTTTTTCCTTCTAGTATGGAATAGATTGTGTGTTGGAGGCTGCTTGCTGTCCTGGTGTTCTTCCTCATACCTAGGTGTTCCTGCTTGCGCTACACTATCTTCTTTTTTGACACATGGAAGCTAAAGAAAACCCTTGTGATGATCTTGCATATGAAGGACATCATGATACATTGAGTGGTTATGCTCTCTATGTTAGAGACAATTTTGCAGTCAATGCAGGGTGCAGATTTCTATGTCCTACGGTGCACTACCAAGAAGGAGCTTGCGAATTGAAATTTGAAGGATGGATGGGGAAACATCATTTCATCTGGTGGTTTTGTAGTGAAGGGGTTGTACTTATGGAAATAAGGCAGATAACTATTACTACCTTCTTGATAATGAACCCAAGGTTTTTTTGTATTCTCACCTTGTTAGAGCTATAAAGTTTCCCATGGTGGAACTTATGGATGGTGACAAGCTATTCTTCATGTCAGATGAGGTGCATGAAGCCATATACAACATCATGCCCCCTGAGATGTAAACATCATAGTTCTAATGTCTTCTCATACTTTCATGAATGATTGGGAACATCACTTTATTGTCCCTGCAATAGTGTGCCTTGCTATACTTTGAATGGCTACCACCCTTTCATTCCATGTATATAGTGATTGGCTTGTATGAGTGGTTAGAACTAGTAGTTGGTGCTACTAGTAGTATACTTGGTGCTACATGATTGTGCTGCTAGTTGTTAGTGCTCCTGCAAGTGGTTGGTGCTGTTGTAGTGCCAGTAAGTGCTACTAGTAGTGGTACTCAGTGCTTGGCTTGGATTAGTGGTGGTTAGAGTTGGTAGTTGGTGCTACTAGTGCTGCTAGTTGGTGCCACTACTACATAGTGCTACTAAAAAGTGGTGTATATGTTCAGATATCGAGCTCCACTCGTGATATGCCAGGGTGACCGTTGTGCATTTATGTCACCGACTTGTTAGCTGCAAATGCTCTTGGTACATCGCGCATGAATAATAGCTAGATGACAGCTATCTTTATGTACTCTAGTTAGTGGCTCAGTTAGTATGCCACCTGGGTTAGCTGAGTTTGGTTTGAGACCCACATATAGGGTTCACCTATTCCTTTTGTACTTAGAGAGAGTTCTTTTGTCTTTCACAACTAAGAAGAGGAAAACTGTTTTTAGCCTCCACCTTTGTGTGTATTCCCCCATTGTGTATGTGAGAAAGCTGCAAGTGAGACTCCTTACTTCTCACCCACTCTCTTCACATGGTATCAGAGCTCAGTTCATGGTAAGGAGCTCAAGAAAGCAAACCAAGTTCATGGTGTCTTGGTAAGAGGATCAGTGTTGCTTTCCTTTTTCGAGTATGGGAGGAAATCTCTACAGGTAGCACAGCCGAAAAGTGCAAGAGTGCACTGGGACGCCCTTCACAGTGTGGTGAGAGGGCATTCTGGGGCCCATTTTGGTGGCGAAAGTTTTTCGTAGGCACTAAAAAAAGTGCCCTGTTTTTGCTGTGCGACCACTATTCCGTAGGTCGGTGAAAAGTTACCGTAGAAATTGCATCGTATGCCTGTGCGCAGAGATATTGGGAGTGAGAGAATCATTCTTATTGCCTCTTGATGCAAAATCGTCACTAGGAAGTGATTGTGTAGTCAAATACCACTTTCATCAATTTTGCAGATTTGCCCTTGTGAGGCAGAAGTTGTGTTTTTTGCAGTGACAAAATATTTTTGCAATGTTCTATAATGGCGTCTGATGCTCTTTCACAGATAGTCACTGAAAACCTTGACAAGAACAACTTCCAAGCATGGAAGTTTAGAATGACGAATTTCCTTAAGGGAAAAGGCTATTGGGAGTTCATCACTGGAGCTGAACAAGAACCAGTTATTCCTAATGTTCCCAATCAACAAGAGTTGCAGGCATTCAAAGGCTGGCATGAGAGAGCCAAAGAAGTTATGTACTGGCTGTCTATCAGTATTTCAGATTCTATGATTGTGCATATTTAGGATGCAAGCATGGCGAAGGAGGCATGGGATACTTTGACAAAAATGTATAGCACAAATACGCAAGCTAGGAAAATGCAGCTCAAGCAGGAGTTGCATAATGTGCAAAGAGAAAATATGAGCATCAATGACTACCACATGAAGGTGAAGAAGATTGCAGATGCACTTGTTGTTGAGATATCGAGCTCCACTCGTGATATGCTAGGGTGACCGTTGTGCATTTATGTCACCGACTCGTTAGCTGCAGATGCGGTTGGTACACCGCCCATGAATAATAGCTAGATGACAGCTATCCTTATGTACTCTAGTTCAAGCCTCAGTTAGTATGCCACCTTAGTTAGTTGAGTTTGGTTTGAGACCCACATATAGGGTTCTTCTATTTCTTTGTACTATAGTTCTTTTGGCTTTCACAACTAAGAAGAGAAAAACTGTTTTCAGCCTCCACCTTTGTGTGTATTCCCCCATTGTGTATGTGAGAAAGCCGCAAGTGAGACTCCTTCCTTCTCTCCCACTATCTTCACATGGTATCAGAGCCTGGTTCGTGGTAAGGAGCTCAAGAAGGCAAACCAAGTTCGCGGTGTCCTGGTAAGAGGACCAGTGTTGCTTTCCATTTTCGATTTTGGGAGCAAATCTCTGCAGGTAGCACAGCCAGAAAGTGCAAGAGTGCATTGTCTTAGATTGAGACGCCCTTTGTGGTGTGGCAAGAGTACATTGTCCTTTATTCGAGGCCATTTTGGGGCCCGTTTTGGAGGCGGAAGTTCTCCGCAAGCACTGAGAAAAAGGCCCTATTTTTGCTGTGCGACCACTGTTCTGCAGGTCGGTGAAAAGTTGCCGCAGAAATTGCATCGTATGCCTGTGTGCAGAGATATTGGGAGTTGCAGAATCATCCTTATTGCCTGTTGATGCAAAATCGACACTAGGAAGTGAATGTGTGTCAAATACCACTTTCGTCAGTTTTGCAGATTTGCCCTTATGAGGCAGAAGCTGTGTTTTTTGCAGTGTTCCGTAATGGCATCTGATTCTCTTTCACAAATTGTCATTGAAAAGCTTGACAAGAACAACTTCCAGGCATGGAAGTTTAGAATGACGAATTTCCTTATGGGAAAAGGCTATTGGGAGTTCATTACAGGAAATGAAGAAGAACCAGTTCTTCCTAATGTTCCCAATCAACAGGAAATGCAGGCATTTAAAGGATGGCATGAGAGAGTCAGAAAAGTTATATACTGGCTGTCTATCAGTATTTAAGATTCTATGATTGTGCATATTCAAGATGCAAGTACGCCAAAGGAGGCATGGGATACTTTGGCAAAAATGTACAGCACAAATACACAAGCCAAGAAAATGTAGCTCAAGCAGGAGTTGCACAATGTGCAAAGAGAAAATATGAGCATCAATGACTACCACATGAAGGTGAAGAAAATTGCAAAATGCACTTGCTTCCATTGGGTCGCTAGTGGAAGATGATGATTTAGTTTTTGTGACCTTGAATGGTCTAGGAAAGGATTATGCACAGTTTTGGACATCCATTGCCGTCCGTGAAAAATTTCCTAATTTTGAGGAGTTGTTTGCTCTTCTGATTCCTGAAGAGCAGAGAAATGGTGGTGCATCTTCTTCAGGAGGAACTTCAAAAGAAACTGTCTTCTACTCAAATGCTGGAAGAGGCAGAGGCAGAGGTAGAGGAGGCCGATCTGGAGGCCGTGGTAGAAATTAGAATATGCAGCAAACTCAAGAAAACCAGTCCTATGGAGGAGGACATGGTAACTCTAGAGGCAGGGGGAGCCAAAGAGGTCATGGTGGATGGCAGAGAGGCCAAAATGCAAACAACAATGTTGAATGCTACTAATGTGGTAAAATGGGTCATATGGCTAAAGACTGCTACAAAAAGCAGAATGACATTATGAATGGAAAATTGCAGTAAGGCGATTATGCATCCTCTAGTAGACAGGGTGATGATAGAAATGAGCATTTGTTTATGGTGCAGCACATGAACAATTGTGTGACAAGTGCAGAAGAAAGCAATGATGTGTGGTATGTTGACTCAAGTGCATCAAACCACATGACAGGTCATGCAGAATGGATGCAGGATGCAAGGAAAATGGAAAAACCAGGATTTGTGGAGACTGGTGATGATACTGCACATCCTATTGTGTAGATTGGTAAAATTCCTTTGTCTATGCAGGATGGGAAAAAGAAATACCTATCTGATGTATTTCATGTCCCGAATATCACCAAGAACCTGGTTTCTGTTGGTCAAATGGTTGAGCAGGTTTGATTTAATCCTCATGGATGCTTTGTTGAGGATATGAAAAATAATGGTCGCTTGAAAGCAAAAGGAAAGAAGAAGGGCAGGATGTTTACGTTGGATGCGGACATGCCTGAATTGAGTGCAGCAATGTTTGCACATGGGACTGGTGTAGTTGCAGACATTGATATCTGGCATAAACGCATTGGTCATGTTAATGTACAACGACTTAAATCAATGCAGGCCCAAAATATTGTTGCAGGATTGCCTAAATTCAAGGTTGCAGAAATGCATAAGGTATGTGAAGCTAGCAAATTTGGAAAACAGGCAAGGAAACCATTTCCTAGACATGTTCAAGAGAGTAAGAAGCCATTGGAATTAATCCACTCTGATGTGTGGACTACTAAAGTTGCATCTATTGGAGGCTGTCATTATTTTGTCACTTTTATTGATGACCAGTAGAAAAGTTTGGGTGTATTTTATGAAAAAGAAAAGTGAAGTGTTTGGGCATTTCAAAGCTTTTAAAGCTATGGTTGAAAAAGAAACAGGCCTGCAAATAAAATGCCTAAGGTCAGATGGAGGGGGAGAGTACCTCTCAAATGAGTTTGTAGGTCACTCTTATGCGGATGGTGAATCCAGTGGTCAGAACAGAGCATTGATGATGAGTTGGGTATTCCTTCTATTGTTACACCTGGAGTAAGGAAGACCAGGGATGTTTTGAGAACACCTGGAAGTGAGCCTATTTTGCACAGGTCTACCAGAGCTAGTTATCTTGTGGATAGGCTGAAATACAGCCATTCACTATGCCTATATGGTCAAAGTGATACAGAAACCAGAACCCACTTCTTTTGAGCCAGTTGCAACCAAGCTACCTCACATGCAGCCATTGCTACACCCCTGTACTCAGCCTCTATGCTCGACAAGGAAACTGTAGGCCGTTTTCTGCAAGAGCATGGCATAAAGCAGCAATATTCATGCAGTCACACCCCACAGCAAAATGGACTTGCAGAAAGGAAAAACAGGCATATTGGAGAGGTATCTCGGGCCATGCTAAATGAAAAAGACCTACCAGACTATTATTGGGCTGAAGTAGTTGCTACAACATTTTACATAATGAACAGGACTCCCACTGCAGCAATACATGGCATGATGCCAGAGGAGATGTATACTGGTAGGAAACCAGATATTTCTCATTTGAAAATTTTTGGTTGCAATGCCTATGTTCATGTGCCAGATGAGTTGAGGTCCAAGTTGGATTCAAAAGCTGAGAAATGCATCTTTATTGGCTATTCTCTGCACAGCTAGTATAAACCAGTAAATGTGATTGATGATGTAGATGCACAAAATAGTAATGCTGCACAGAATTCACAGCAGCAATCACAAAATATTAGTGGACCTGCAGTGTCCTCTAGCAGTGGTTCACATACTTCGCCATGGACAGGCAGATTGAGATTCTCCTCAAAGCAATGCAGATAGTGGTATGCAGGTATCACGAAAAGGAAAAGAGAAGGAAGATCAGCCCATGTTTGATGTGAATGCAGGTCACTCTTATGCGGATGGTGAATCCAGTGGCTCAGAACAGAGCATTGATGATGAGTTGGGTATTCCTTCTATTGTTACACCTGGAGTAAGGAAGACCAGGGATGTTTTGAGAACACCTGGAAGTGAGCCTATTTTGCACAGGTCTACCAGAGCTAGGTATCCTATGGATAGGCTGAAATACAGCCATTCACTATGCCTATATGGTCAAAGTGATACAGAAACCAGAACCCACTTCTTTTGAGCCAGTTGCATCAGTCTACAGATGGGCCAGTTGTCATTTATTGTGACAAAATGAGTAGTATACACTTGGCAAATAACCCAGTCTATCATGCTAGAACAAAGCACATTGAGGTGCATTATCACTATGTGCGGGAGAAGGTTTTACTAGGTCTTATTGATCTAGTTTATGTCAGCGCAGAGGATCAGGTAGTTGACATATTTATGAAAGCATTGGGCGCAAGTTTAGAGACCTGCTTGGTGTGCAGGAATTGGGATTGAGCTCAAGCGGGAGTGTTGAGATATCGAGCTCCACTTGTGATATGCCTGGATGACCGTTGTGCATTTATGTCACCGATTCATTAGCTGCAGATGCGGCTGGTACACCGCCCATGAATAATAGGTGGATGACAGCTATCCTTATGTACTCTAGTTCGTGCTCAGTTAGTATGCCACCTTAGTTAGCTGAGTTTGGTTTGAGACCCACATATAGGGTGCTTCTATTTCTTTGTACTAGAGTTCTTTTGGCTTTCACAACTAAGAAGAGGAAAACTGTTTTCAGCCTCCACCTTTGTGTGTATTCCCCCATTGTCTATATGAGAAAGCCGCAAGTGAGACTCCTTCCTTCTCTCCCACTATCTTCACACTTGCTTCTATTAGGTCGCTAGTGGAAGATGATGATTTAGTTTCTGACCTTGAATGGTGGTCTAGGAAAGGATTATGCACAATTCTGTACATCCATTACTATCCATGAGAATTTTCCTGATTTTGAGGAGTTGATCGCTCTTCTAATTTTTGAAGAGCAAAGAAATGGTGGTGCATCTTCTTTAGGAGGAACTTCAAAAGAAACTGTCTTCTACTCAAATGCTGGAAGAGGTAGAGGCACAGGTAGAGCAAGCCGACGTGGCAGAAATCAGAATATGCAGCAAATTCAAGAAAACTAGTCCTATGGAGGAGGACGTGGTAACTTTAGAGGCAAGGGGAGCCAAAGAGGTCGTGGTGGATGGGAGAGAGGCCAAAATGCAAACAGCAATGTTGAATGCTACTACTGTGGTAAAATGGGTCATATGGTTTAAGACTGCTATAAAAAGCACAATGACATCATGACTGGAAAATTATAGCAAGGCAATTATGCATCCTCTAGTAGACAGGGTGATGACAGAAATGAGCATTTGTTTATGGTGCAGCACATGACCAATTCTGTGACAAGTGCAAAAGAAAGCAATGATGTGTGGTATGTTGACTCAGGTGCATCAAACCACATGACAGGTCATGTAGAATGGATGCAGGATGCAAGGAAAATGGAAAGACCAGGATTTTTGGAGACTGGTGATGATAGTGCACATCCTATTGTGCAGATTGGTAAAATTCCTTTGTCTATGCAGGATGGGAAAAAGAAATACCTGTTTGATGTATTTCATGTCCCAAATATCACCAAGAACCTAGTTTCTGTTGGTCAAATGGTTGAGCAGGGCTTGCAGGCCAGATTTAATCCACATGGATGCTTTGTTGAGGATATGAAAAATAAAGGTTGCTTGATAGAAAAAGGGAAGAAGAAGGGCAGGATGTTTACATTGGATGCGGACATGCCTGAATTGAGTGCAGCAATGTTTGCACATGGGACCGGTGTAGTTGCAGGTATTGAGATCTGGCATAAACGCATTGGTCATGTTAATGTACAATGACTTAAATTAATGCAGGCCCAAAGTATTGTAACACGATTGCCTAAGTTCAAGGTTGCAAAAATGCATAAGGTATGTGAATCCTGTCAATTTGGAAAATAGGCAAGGAAACCATTTCCTAGACATGTTCAAGAGAGTAAGAGGCCATTGGAATTAATCCACTCTGATGTGTGGACTACTAAAGCTGCATCTTTTGGAGGCTATCATTATTTTGTCACTTTTATTGATGACTACAATAGAAAAGTTTGGGTGTATTTTATGAAAAAGAAAAGTGAAGTGTTTGGGCATTTCAAAGCTTTTAAAGCTATGGTTGAGAAAGAAATAGGCCTGCAAATAAAATGCCTAAGGTCAGATGGAGGGGGAGAGTACCTCTCAAATGAGTTTGCAAGGTTCCTGTAGGACCATGGCATAAAGCAGCAATATTCATGCAATCATACCCCACAGCAAAATGGACTTGCAGAAAGGAAAAATAGGCATATTGGAGAGGTATCTCGTGGCATGCTCAACGAAAAAGACCTGCTAGATTATTATTGAGCTGAAGCAGTTGCTACATCAATCTACATAATGAACAGGACTCCCACTGCAGCAATACATGGCATGACACCAGAGGAGATGTATACTGGTAGGAAACCAGATATTTCTCATTTGAAAGTTCTTGGTTGCATTGCCTATGTTCATGTGCCAGATGAGTTGAGATCCAAGTTGGATCCAAAAGCTGAGAAGTGCATCTTTATTGGTTATTCTCTACAGCAGAAAGGGTATAGATGCTATAACCCTTCTACGCATAAGTTTACAGTAAGCAGAGATGTTGTTTTTGATGAGATGAGTAGCTGGTATAAACCAGTAAATGTGATTGATGTTCTAGATACACAAAATGGTAATGCTGCACAGAATTCACAGCAGCAATCACAAAATATTAGTGGACCTGTAGTGTCCTCTAGTAGTGGTTCACATACTTCACCATGGACAGGTAGATTGAGATCAGGAGGATCTCCTCAAAGCAATGCAGATAGTGGTATGCAAGTATCACAAAAGGGAAAAGAGAAAGTAGATCAGCCCATGTTTGATGTGAATGCAAGTCACTCTTATGTGGATGGTGAATCCAGTGGCTCAGAACAGAGCCTTGATGATGAGTTGGGTATTCCTTCTGTTGTTACACCTTGAGTAAGGAAGACAAGGGATGTTTTGAGAGCACCTGGTAGTGAGCCTATTTTGTGCAGGTCTACCAGAGCTAGGTATCCTGTGGATAGGCTGAAATATGATGGATTTATAGCCATTCACTATGCCTATATGGTCAAAGTGACACATGAACCAGAACACACTTCTTTTGACCAAGCCATGGGAAAAGAAAAATGGGAGAAAGCCATGGATGAAGAAATGGATGCCTTGGAAGCAAATGCTACATGGGAATCGGTGCCTTTGCCTAAAGACAAGAATGCAGTTGGCGGCAAGTGGGTTTATAAGGTGAAGCACAATGCAGATGGTTCTGTGAACAGATACAAGGCAAGATTAGTTGTCAAGGGGTATGCACAGACATATGGCATTGATTATGAAGAAACATTCAATCTGGTCACAAGGATGGCAACCGTAAGAGCAGTCATTGCTATGGCTGCATCAAAGGGATTGTCTTTACATCAGATGGATGTAAAGAATGCCTTCTTGCATGGTGATTTGCAAGAAGAGGTCTACATGGAGCAGCCACTAGGTTATGTGCATGCTGTTCATCCTGAGTTTGTTTGCAGGTTGAAGAAAGCCTTGTATGGCTTGAAGCAGGCACCCAGAGCATGGTTTGACAAGATAGGACAATATCTTGTCACTATTGGCTTTCAGATTTCCAAGGCAGATTTCTCACTTTATGTGAGAAAAATAGAGAAAGGCATTATGCTACTTGTCATTTATGTTGATGAAGATATCCTTCATGTGAAAATGCTATTAAAGCAAAAGTTTGAGATGAAGGATTTGGGAGAGCTGCGTTACTTCTTGGGCATTGAGGTGATTAGATCTACAAGTGGGATATGGCTCTTGCAGAGGCAGTATGGATTGGACATGCTGTCCAAATATGGGATGACAGGCTGTAAGCCTATTTCAGTTCCTTTGGAGCAGAATGTGAAGTTGAGTGCAGATGAAGGTGAGCTTCTCGAAGACCCTACTATGTATAGACACATAGTAGGAAGTTTGATTTATATGACTATTACAAGGTCAAATTTGAGCTATGCTGTTGGGTTGGTAAGTCAGTTTATGCAAGCTCCAAGGAAACCGCATTTGGATGTGGCTAGACACATACTGAGGTATGTGAAGTCCACATTGCAGTATGGACTATTTTATGAGACTGGGGTTCAGATACAATTGCATGGATACACTAATGCTGATTGGGCTGGTAGTATTTCTGATAGACGATCTACCAGTGGATATGTGTTCTCTTTTGGGAGTGCTGCAGTCACTTGAAGCAGCAAGAAACAGCCTACAGTTGCCTTGTCGAGCACAGAGGCTGAGTACAGGGGTGCAGCAATGGCTGCATGTGAGATAGCGTGGTTGCGTAAGCTACTTTATGATATGCATCAGTCTACAGATGGGCCAGTTGTCATTTATTGTGACAACATGAGTAGTATACACTTGGCAAATAACCCAATCTATCATGCTAGAACAAAGCACATTGAGGTGCATTATCACTATGTGCGGGAGAAGACCGTTCTAGTAGGTTTTATTGATCTAGTTTATGTCAGCACAGAGGATCAGGTAGGTGACATTTTCACGAAGGCATTGGGCACAGAGAAGGTATGCAAGTTCAGAGACCTGCTTGGTGTGTAGGAATTGGGATTGAGCTCGAGGGGGAGTGTTGAGATATTGAGCTCCACTCGTGATATGCCAGGGTGACCATTGTGCATTTATGTCACCGACTTGTTAGTTGCAGATGCGGTTTGTACACTGCCCATGAATAATAGCTAGATGACATCTATCTTTATGTACTCTAGTTAGTGGCTCAGTTAGTATGCCACCTAGGTTAGCTGAGTTTGGTTTGAGACCCACATATAGGGTTCACCTATTCCTTTTGTACTTAGAGAGAGTTCTTTTGGCTTTCACAACTAATAAGAGGAAAACTGTTTTTAGTCTCCACCTTTGTGTGTATTCCCCCATTGTGTATGTGAGAAAGCTGCAAGTGAGACTCCTTACTTCTCACCCACTCTCTTCACAGTATATAGTGCTACTAGTCTTGCCCAGTGATGCTACTATAGTGCTGCAGCTGCTAGTTGTTAGTGCTGCTGCAAGTGGTTGGTGCTGTTGTAGTGCCAATAAGTGCTGCTAGTAGTGGTACTCAATGCCCAATATGGTTAGTGCATTCCATCATATTGCAAAAAGGTTTTTAATGCTATGTACCTCCCAAGAACATTCTATTAATTTTAAGCACATTACACTTTGAATGAGTCTTTGCTTCAACTGGAAAAGGAATCCAATTAGTCTTCCATCTCCAAAAAGGCAATGTATAGGCAAAAATGAATGATTTTTATAAAAGTTATTAATGGTGTACAAAAAAGGTTGGTATCCCACTACATGCATCTACTCCCATCTTCAATACTCTTTCCAGCAGTTGTGTCTTATCATACACTCCATAATGTCAATGGACTCCTCATCATGGAAGAGGTCGTGCTCAAAATGTGCCATGTAGGAATGGCAATCCTCCATTCGCGACCACACAAACAACCATGGCATGACATCGTCCATCAAATAGGAGCACATTTCTTCATCACTTTGCATCTCAAACTTTGGAAGCACTCTCCAGGTTCAAGTTGGGTTTCTGCAAATCTTGTACAAGGAGTCATCCAAAATAATAGTTTTGGCTACCGACAAGTGAGTGAAGTTGTTCCAGATGGTCGGCAAGTCCTTGAATAGAATGGGCTTTAGACTCAACAATTTTCCTTCAGAATCCATCATGCATCTAGCATTGTGACAGTCTTCCTATGCAAGGACTGTTATCTATAGTTCAGCGAAGCATGTGCTTAGGATGTTGGTTACTTTTGTTCTTCTAGCTGTGCTCCAAATAAAAATGTCAAACCATGATAAACAGAATTACAAGAGCAGCATCTTTACGAATAAACACGGTCCGTCCCATGCGCCCACTATGGCTTTCCATCAAGTGTGCATAGGATGGGGGTGCATCGCCATGATACGACTCAATGACCTTCACTAGTAAGGTGTTCAACTCTAAGATTATAGCTCTTCTTTCTTGATGGAGAGGCACTGGTACCACTATCAGTGGAATCACTAGAGGTGGAGGCAAGGACAGGAGCTACGAGGGATCCATCAAAGGGATGTCTAGAAATCCTGAAGGCTTTGGCTTCAGTCTTTCCAATATGTCCAGACACCTCTTGTGAATCCAATCCCATTTTTTTCTTCCCTCCTCTGTTGCCTCTTCTGCCTCCTAGTGATACTTTTTTGGTGTGCCTTCTTTTCATGGTAGGTGTTGTTGATGTGAATGGCCAATTGCAAGCCTGCTTCCCTTTCTACCACATACATTAAATCTTGGACCACATTGTCTGGCTGAAATACATCTGGATAGATAAACATGACATTTTAAATACAGTTTTTAGAAACATTATATCTGGACATAAATTAAATACTGATTTAAGTCCAGAATTTAAAACAAATTTTAAATACAAATGATGAATAAATTTTAAGAACACATGTTGAAATACCTATTTTAACTATTCTGGAATCATTCAAATCTGGGCATTTTAGATTGAAGGACACTTGAACAACTCAAATCATCCACATTGACATTGATGGTGAACTAGTTCAAATCTTACGACATACAAGACAAGCTCAATGACAAATAAATCCACTATAGTGTGCTAACACTCTTAATTGAAAGCACATGTAAAGTAGAGATGGAATTTCAATTGTGTAACCACAAAATCATACAACTCCCAGTGATGGAATCGCAAAATGCTTTAAATTGATAAACTTTGCATAGATCCATACAAGTCTCAAAATACTGAGTTTTTGTCAAAGCTCTTGATATTGAGAGCATGCCCAATAATAGATACAATGTAAGTTATAAGTCTTCACTGCCCATAGGGCCATCTGGGGCTACAACTTCTTGCAAGCTCTGGGCTTTAAGTGGGGACCATGTGAGGGAGTTGTTTTTGCTTTTGGACCAGCAACACTACCTCGTGGATGCATCAGTGTGCTCTGCTTTTCTGCCGAGACATCTGCAAGCTTGGCATTGGAGCTTGCAGCAACTGTAGGACTTTTTTCCTTTTGCTCCCTGTTGGTGGCTCCGCTCTTGGTCTCCGGGGTTCTCCAGAGACATGTGAAGGCACAGACTGTAAATTTTAGGCACATGTTCATCTTTTGATTGTAAAATTACTAAAAAGCCAAAACTGTCTCACCTTTCTCCAATCCGTCCGTCTTTTGTTTCTTTACTCTTTTACCAACAACGAAACTCTTTAGTAGTAGGTCATCCTCCTCTATAGAAACATCCTGCCCTGAAGGTTCATCCTCCCCTGTAGGGGATTTCTCTTTCTCTTTCTATTCAACTGGAGGGGAATTCCCCTTTCCACTATTGTGCATTTCACTGACATCTTCCAAAGCTTGTGATGCATCAAGAGATACCTCATTTGTGTTGACCAGGTGTGGAACCCTTCCCTAGTGAACTTCTCAATAGTTGGGGTAGGTATTGCCATTACAAAGCTCTTATCAATTAAAGAAACTTTTCAATCTAGTAGTGTCTAATTGCATATAACAAAATTGACTTGACAGGCACATAGAACTCAAAAAATTGGTTATTTTTCCTTTTTGGAGCATATGAAAATTCTTTTTGGATTGAAAGTTATGGCTTGTTAAAGTATTTCATCAACAACGATGAACATGATGATGTGGTAGAGGATGTTCACATGAGCATGCAAAGTTGTGCTTAGCATGGGGGAGCATGCGTAGGTGGCACTATGCCATGTGGCAGGACTCTAACCTTGACTGAAGCTAACAAACTAAACCATGGTCAGTTCTAATCATTCCATGTGTCAATCAATGAGAACCTTTTAAATGCAATTTCAAGGTTCGATGATAAAGGTGGCATAGTCTGCATGCGATCTAGTGTGTGCACAGAGGCATGAAGAAAGTAGGAGGAGTTTGGCTCGCCATCTTGTCTATGCTGTCGTCTACCAATCCGCCATTAAAGGCAATCACGTTGTGTTTTGTGCTTCGTTGTTGGTTGATCTGTTTGCTAGAGTGCTGGCGAGTTCATTGCATGGGTTTATAGACAAGTAATGCAATCTTATCAATGCATCCAACTTTGGCCACATTTTTTCTTTTAGAGTAATTGTTTGAGGATGTGAATCCTTATCAATAAATCATTCACACGAAGCTTTCTACTATTCCCAATCCATAACTACTGTGAGATAATCTATGTTTTCCTTTGTCAAGATTGTGGCTAGATAGAAACTTCCTTGCATTTGCTCCACCCATGGAGCTACCTCACATGCAGCCATTGCTGCACCCCTGTACTCAGCCTCTCTGCTCTACAAGGCAACTGTAGGTTGTTTCTTGCTGCTCCAAGTGAGTGCAGCACTCCCAAAAGAGAACATATATCCACTTGTAGATCGTCTATCAGAAATACTACCAACCCAATCAGCATCAGTGTATCCATGAAATTGTATCTAAACCCTAGTCTTCGCTACTACGATGTATTGCTAGTACTTGCAAGCATGCCAATGTTGCCTCGGTCGGTGATGTCGGCTTTGATAAGACGTATGCTGAGATGATCTTTAGCTTCAATGGATCTAGTGTCTCAAGACCTAGCCGCTTGGCATCTTTCATTACAAAAACCTTGGACTCAAAAAGGGCCCTGTAAGGGAGCCCTTGGGATGGTGACATGGAAGGATAAGGTGAATAAAACCCAATTGCTAGCAGTCACGGTATTCCATTAGGAGTGCTTTGAGTTTGGTTTCATCTTTTTGTCGAAGCTGTTTCCCAATGAAAACCAAATTTTCTTCCTCCACTTCAAGGGCGAGGTTTATTATCTAAGTTTTTGTCGGTCCCTCATAGATTGGAGTTTCTCCAATGCTATCAGTTTCTTGAACTTCAGATTCTCTTAGTGGTCTTGGCATTGCTATTGGGACACTACCACTTGTGCAATTCTTGAAGTACTTCGGCACTTCTCGAAGATCGGCCTCTGATGGTGTTGAACTAGCCTGATATGTGCCATGTGTACTAGTAGGTGGCATAGTTTCATTTACCAATTTGTTAGGCTCTTTTTGACTTTCTTTTTCTGATGTCTCTTGATTGAGCTTCATCCGCACATGTGGCTTATATTTCTAAAACTTCTTACGTTGGGAACTATGGGGTAACTTTTCCACTTGTAAGGTGTTCCCAACAAGTAAGGGTTCATTTGTTGCACATACTCCTTCCAGTCCCTAAGGGGACCATTCAAGAGGCGATGGTTTTGATTTTGAGGGAGCTGGCTTTGCAAGATACAATTCGACGATCCTTGTTTGGACTCATTTGAATTCATTGAAGTGTTCAGCCTTGCCTTTTTGTGATTTCCTCCTTCAGCTTTCTTGCGGGATCTTTTGCTGTTATTCAACTGTGGAGGTTCAACTTTTGGGAGCTTGAGTGCCATTAGGGCATGCAGAATGGCTAAGTCATTATCAAAGATTTGATCTTCAATTTTAGCATTCTCAGCCTCAATTTCAAGGTCCCAAGGAAAATCAGAGTCATCATTGGTATGGGTACCTTCCTCAGGTTCATTATCCCACTTGAGGTTAGCCATAAAGAATGGCACCTCTAGATCGATTGGTTCTTCATGTCTGAGTGGAGGATCTACCTATAGCACCTTAGCATCTATCTATGAGAAGATGGCATCTAATGAATGGCAGTTGTTGATGGTTGCCAATGTTTGTATCTAAATTTGCCCTTTTTAGAGCACTTATCTCATGCACTGGATTTGCCATCATCACTGCTAGTGTCAGAGTCGGTCATGCCATCCTCGATGTCAATGGTTGTCACATGAGCAGCACTAAACTTTTCATAGCTGCTAATCTTTCTCATATCCTTCCGAATTTTCTTCCTTAGTCCCGCAATGAACCAGGCCGTGAGGTACTTTGCATTGGGGCATGGGTCACATTTGGTGATTAATCTTTTCATCTTGCCCAGGTACATGCAGACATCTTCTCGACGGCCTTGTTCGATCTTGCTTAGTTGGAGAGCGGGATCATCTTGTAGCCTCTCCATTTGAAAGTGCCTTTTGAATTCTGTTTGAAGCAGGTCCCATGTGGCTCGCTCTTCCACTAGAAGGTCTAGGTACCATTCAGACGCTTCATCAGTTAAGGCCATGGGAAACTAGGCCACCTTGGTTTCATGGGATTGATATCCACCTACTCGGCATGCGGCATCAAAATGCTGGAGGAAATGGGTTGGATCTCCCCTACCATTATATTTGGAAAGTTCTAGTTTTCCCAAGGGGTGCCTGCCTTGATTGTTATTATTTTTACGATTAAAGAAATTATCAGCCTCTGCATCGAGTCAATATCCCCATCATCGTCATCGTTGCGACGGCGTCCAGCCATGCTGTGGCATGGAGGAGTTAAAGGGATTTCTTGAATTTTAGGGGGGGGAATCGGCATCCAGCCATGTTGTGGCTTTGTAGAAGGGCTAAAGCCCTTTAGTTAGATTTAGGGTAGGGAGAGGAGTGCGAGTGGTGGTGACCTAAACGCTCTCCAAGTCTTTCTCGATGTAATGGGATTGTTGAGGATGAATGGACGGTGGGTGGATGGCTGGGTTATCGCTACGAGATGGGCTCGAAGTAACTCACCATGTGAGGATGGGAGTAGGGTGGTGGTCGATGGAGAGGGAGGAGTGTCTTGCATAGGGCTCAGAATGGGGAAGAGGATGGAGGCAAGATGTGAAAGAAAAAGTATGAGAGGGATGGGTGCACTTTTATAGGGAAGGAGGGGGAGCTGTGGATTTAGTCAAACACATGTGTACCTTTGAATTTGTCCACGTTTGAGTAGTCAAATACATGTGCAACATTGAATTTGTCCACGTTTGACTAGGGAGGTGGTTTCAATTTTTCTTTTGGGTTATGGCATTTAGAACCTTTAATCATTGATTGCCCATAACTTTTGGTGGTTGTGTCAGAATGTGCTTCCGTAAAAAAGAGAAATGTTCAGAATTTCAAACTCTACACTCTGACAACCATCACATGATTTATTCCTTAAGGTGCTGTTTTTCCAGAAAACATGCATTTTCCTAAACCGATAACGAAGAGTTTCAGCTAGGATTTTTTTAAATAAATTTTTTTTATTGGAGTTGGAAAAATTTTAGCTCTCCTAGCTCGAGTGATATGTTCGTGAAAGTTCAAAGTAGTTTGTTTTTTACACATACCTGTGTATGTTTACTCGTTACTTGAGATGCTAGTCTCCTCGGCAACGGTGCCAAATGTTGGCTCTTTTCCACGGCTTCTGCAAGAAGAGCGGGGTATTCTCAATTTGTAGGGTTCCAAGGCTTTTTGTAACCTATAGATATATCGGGGTTATCATTTGTAGTATACATGTAGCTTAGGACCTCGAGTCATATTTCAATGACAAACATAGGCTTAAGTGTGGTAAGCAAACATAGTGCATGCATGTGTAAAAGGAACGTACATCATCATGGTTGAGGTAATGAAGGCTTTCTCCTTTATTGGGGGTTGTAGGGTTTAGGAGGAGTTTAAGGGTTAGAGGGAGGTTCAGGGTTTAGAAGGAGGTTCCAAGGTTTAGAAGGAGGTTCCAGATTTCAGAAGAGGTTCTAGAGTTTAGAAGAGGTTCTAGGGTTAGAAGGAGGATCCAAGGTTTAGGGTAGAGTACATGGTGGAGAACTCGTCTCCCTCCTAGATCATGGAGGTTAAGGGTTGAGGAACTAAGGGTGTAGGGGGAGCATAGGAGTGGGAGAGAAAGAAGGTGTAAGAGCATGGGGGGAAAGAAGAGAGAGGAGGAGGAAGGAGGAGGAGAGAGGAGGAGGAGGGAGGAGGAGAAGGAGCAGGGAGGAAGAGAAGGGAGGAGGAGGGAGGAGGAGGAGGAGAAGGGAGGAGGAGGAGGGAGAAGGAGAGGGAGAGGATGGGTTGCAAGGTTGGAGGAGAGGGGAGGAGGAGTTGCAAGGTTAGGACATGCTTTTGGACGTGGAGTGCAAGGAAGCATGGACACTTGAGACAATTGCTTGGAATACCAAAGTGGAACTCAACACAATGCCCCAAAGAGTGTGGGCTTCATTCCATTATGGGGTATTTATACAAGTTGGAGAGCTTCTCTCTCTGCATGTAGGAATTGTAAGACATTCTCTCTCTACATGTAGAACTTGCATAAAGAAGTTGCATGTAGGAGTTGCATGTTGCATGTACTTGCATGTAGGAGTTGCATGTAGAACTCGCATGTTGCATGTTGCATGTAGGAGTTGCATGTAGAACTTGCATGTAGAACATGCATGTAGGACTTGCATGTAGGAGTTGCAAGTAGAAGTTGCAAGTAGAAGTTGCAAGTAGGAGTTGCATGTAGAACTCGCATGTAGAACTTGCATGTAGGAGTTGCATGTAGGACTTGCATGTAGAACATGCATGTAGGAGTTGCATGTAGAACTCGCATGTAGCAGTTGCATGTAGAACTCGCATGTTGCATGTAGGAATCCTATGTAGAACTTGCATGTAGAACATCCAAGTTGGATTTCTAAGATGGATTATTCCTAGCCTTATGCAAGTACAAACGGAGCTTTGCCGCTACTCTACACACACATTCTGTACTACCTAAGTCCAAGTTGGCACAGAGACAACAAAGTACCTGCATGCACCTCCATGTCTCAGAACCCATCCCAAGTTCTATGCAATTCCACGACGTCACAGATGGGACGCCAACATACACACTTTGGGTGAAGATCGCACCATTAATTGGCCAATGATCGAACCATACTCTGGTGTAGAATGGAATATCCAAGGCACACTGATCTGAGCACTTCAGCAGCATGAGCAAATAATGTGCAGCAACATTGACTACTTCCTTCACCAAAGTGCTATCTTTTGCAAAACATTGGAATGCATTCTGGACGTCACCAGCCACATCGACCGCCATTTTCCTCCACTCAGCTTCAATCCCAATGAATGGATCGATGCTCAAATTACAAGCCAACTCTATCAAAGAGTCACCTATTTATAGAAGCACGCCACATATCTCTGTTCGAACAAATGCTGGTACAAGCTACCTGGAAACTGAGCAAAAATTGTATGGTGCTAAGGCTTTACAGTAGCATCGACTAGCATGATAGAGGTTTCACAGCCACTGGATTTCAAGCATGGCATCCCACCTACATGATCACAATAAGCTATAACCCAAGGACGCATAATAAAATGGATCCGGCAGTATGTTGTCTCTGTGCCAACATGGACTTAGGTAGTACAGAATGTGTGTGCAGAGTAGCAGCAAAGCTCCGCTTGTACTTGCATAAGGCTAGGAATAAATTCTCTTAGGAATCCTCAACATGCAAGTTCTACTTGCAACTCCTACATGTGATTCCTACATGCATGTTCTACATACGAGTTCTACCTGCAACTCCTACATGCAACATGCAACATGCAACATGTGAGTTCTACATGTAACTCCTACATGCAACGTGCAACTCCTCCTACATGCAACTTGCAACTCCTACATGCAACTTCTATATGCAAGTTCTACATGTAGAGAGAGAATGTCTTACAATTCCTACAAGCAGAGACAGAAGCTCTCCAACTTGTATAAATACCCCATAATGGAATGAAGCCCACACTCTTTGGGGCATTGTGTTGAGTTCTACTTTGGTATTCCAAGCAATTGTCTCAAGTGTCCATGCTTCCTTGCACTCCACGTCCAAAATCATGTCCTAACCTTGCAACTCCTCCTCCCCTCTCCTCCAACCTTGCAACCCATCCTCTTCCTCTCCTCCTCCTCTCTCCTCCTCCCTTCTCCTCCTCCCTCCTCCTCCTTCCTCCTCCTCCTCCTCCTCCTCCTCCCTCCTCTTCCCTTCTCTTCTCCTCCCCACCATGCTCTTACACCTTCTTCCTCTCCCACTCCTATGCTCTCCCTAAACCCTGAGTCCCTCAACCCTTGACCTCCATCATCTACAAGAGAGAGGAGCTCTCCACCATGTACTCTACCCTGAACCATGGATCCTCCTAACCCTAAAACCCCTTCTGAACTCTGGAACCTCTTCTAAACTTTGGAACCTCTCTCTGAACCTTGGACCCTCCTTCTAAACTCTAACCCTTAAACTCCTCCTAAACCCTTCAACCCCCAATGAAGGCAAAAGCCTTTACTACCCCAACCATGATGATGCATGTTTCTTTCACACATACATGCACTATGTTTGCTTACCACACTTAAGCCTACGTCTCTCACCGGAATACGACTCGAGGTCCTAAGCTACACTTATACTACAAACGATAACACCGATATATCTACAGGTGACAAACAGCCTCGGAACCCTGCATACTGAGAATACCTTGCTCTTCCAGCCGTGGAGCCAACAAATTTTTTCTCAATGATGTAATCTTTTGGGCTCTAAGGCTCTCAACAATTTCTGAGTTTTTATAAATATAATCTCTTTTGTTCAATTTTTTCTCCATGAGAACTGCTGAGTTGTTGTAATTTATATTTGGACGTAATCTCTTTGTTCAACTTTTTCTCTAAGCAATGGCTAAGTTGTTATACTCATTGGGTGTAATCCCTTTTAAATTTCAACTTTAATATAAATAATATTATTATTGCAGTCGTTGCTGCTGGTTATGGTCGTTGCACAAGCAACTGGTGCACAAGGAAACACATTTTTCTTGGATTTAGGATTAATTGCAAGTAGTACTAAAAAAGTTCCAAGAACCAACGTGGTGGTTGTAAGGAAATACATTTTCCTTGGTTTAGGATTAACTACAACCCGCACTAAAATAGAACCAGCGTGGTGGTTGCGCAAGGAAACACATTTTCCTTCGTTTAGGACTAACTTTAAAATGAAGAAAAATGTATTTCCTTCGTTTAGGATTAACTTTTAACCTTAAAAAGTGTTTAACTTTGTGCAACCACTGCACTAAAATAGAAGAATCATGGTTGTTGCATGGAAATACAGTTTTTGTGGTTTATGGATTAACAACAAATAGAACCAGTGCAGTCGTTACACAAGGAAATGTATTTTTCTTCATTGAGGATTAACTTTTAACCAGTTGTTTTAAGCTCGATCCAAAATATATGAACAATTGTGGGACTTCAACATGAGTCTCACGTGATTCAGTCAATTTATTTGGTTTAATTAGGAGTAGCTACAGCCACCTCCGAGAACCAGCATAATGGTCGTGATTTAGATAAGTGTGGGAGAGTTGTGCATAGATGGCAGGTGGCGTCGCAGGTAGATGATAGGTGGCGAGCTGTGGGTAGATGATAGGGCCAATTATGAACACTGGACAGTTTGATGTACAAAGATACAGCATAGAGACCACATGGAGGAGGGCAAAATTGCTCGTATAGTGACATGTGTTGAGTTTTGTGGTGTTCTGAACATTAATTTTTGTCTCATTATTATGTTAGTAAGGCAATCATTACGCTGGAAAAATTTTGGGCGAGAGCACGAGTCCACCCAAAAATTCAAGATATGGCCCACCAGCACATCGTATTGCAGCCCCAAAACTATCCCTAAAATAGTTTCGCGATTGGCTACACCAAATCGTGAATTGACCCAAAAATGATGGAGCTCTTCGACATTGAAGTATATAATATTTTCCAACTGCTATGTGAATGCCAAGATTTGCCCAACCCATAATTCCAAGGGCAAACTATAGATCAGTTCCAACAAAACCTCCTATAAAGCAAAACCAAGAGGACACAACTTGAATAGAGCTGGGGCAATTGTTGAACCTCTGGATTCAACTACGAGAGAAGCTAAAGCCGGTCATGTCAACTGAAGGTCATAAAGTGGGGCTCTAGCCAAACAATGAAGGGAGACACTGAGCAAACGACCCAACAGCTATGATGCTCCCCTCTAAAGATGATAGACCAAGTGGATGAAGGATTAGATGAAGCAACGAGCACAACAAACCCACCACCAGTATGTGTCATCTATCGGGTAGCATTCTAGTAGTAGTAAAGAGAAGGGATGAAGGCAGTCTGATGAAAGTCAATACATACGGCGCTTGAGCGGCCAGTTATTAGACATGGGATAAATGATCTAACAACCAAATGAAATCTTGCTAAAGGAAAATTTCAGTGTTGGACATCCAAAAATCAATCATTGTAAAGGTGTGGGTAGTACCCATTGCCTTAGTCAACCGAGCTTCAAAGTCCTCCTCTATATAAATAGTCCACAAGTCGAAGTAGGAAAGGTCAATCATTTGTTATGTAAAGAATGGAGTGCATTGAGTGAAGCTACGCACTACTATACTAGCCAATTTTCCATACATAATACATCTCTCTCTCATTGATCACTTCTAGAGTCACTACGAGTACAAATCACCTAAGTTACTCTTTCACTAAGTCTTACACTTCATACCGCACATCCGTGGCACTTGTTCCCAACACTAGTCCCTATTATTTGGAAACGGCAATTGCATCGCCACCCGAATGAACGATGGGCTCATGGAATGACCAATCAACACAGTAGCATGCCTTCAACATTAGGAATTATGAGTTCATGCTTCAATATTAACACCACTATATTTTGTGAAAATGTTGTTCTTATGCTTCGTGAAGAGAGTTGGCATTGACTTATCATACAGGGGAAAACAATGCAAGCTTCAAACTATTGTCTTTGATATACAAGGGATGCTATCCAATGCATTGAAGGGGACAAATGTGTCACTAGGAGAGCAAGGACAACAGTTGTGGGATGAAAATTCAACTCATTTCCAGGAGATTTAGCGCCATGATAGATGACAAGGCTTGTAACAACATGGTGATAGCTCTCTAAGTGCAGCTGAGGGATTGGTCAAACATCATCTCAACTTTATGGCAAAAGTGCATCAATCCATCAATCCAAAATTGATTAAATGGATCAATTTGGTACCATCCAACAAACCAACCACATTTGGTGGAGGCATTTTCTAGCAAGTATAAGATTTTATTGTAAGAAAACAATACGTCTGTGCTCAACAGATAATAGGATCTCGTATGCAAGAGAGAAAAACAGATAGTATGGAGAATCAAAAATTTGATTACTATAAAACTGATACAATAGATGGCGTTGCCTCCCAGCTGTGTGCTCCTATGAGAGAAGCTTCGATGGCGTGCTGGAAACAGTAGAGGACGGAGGCTGGATGCTAAAGAATCAGGGTTGCTGTAGCCAGTGATGATAATGGGCTTCATGGGCTTGCTCTTATATAGCCACCAGTCATAGTCGGTTAGACCCAATTGGGTGACCGACCCAATTCGCCCAAAACGGTCGACTGGGGGTCGGTCCCGAAATAGGCCACCGACCACATGATAGAACCGTGGCGCAAAATAGAGCAACTAACCTACGTTGCCCATTTGGCCTAGAGCCATCCGGGATCATCTGGGGCTCCAAACGGGCCCCGCAACCCGAGAGTGGGCTGCCTCGAGAAATGCTCCATCTACCCTTAGTGCGGTCTTGTGGGCTGGGCCATCTCTCACAATCTGCTCACAAACAGAAACGCACTACCAAATCTTCTTGCTAGAGCCCAAGCTCTAATACCATGTAAGAAAACAATACAACGTCTGTGCTCAACAGATAACAGGATCTCGTATGCAAGAGAGAAAAGCAGATAGTATGGAGAATCAAAAATTTGATTACTGTAAAACTGATACAATAGATGGCGTTGCCTCCCAGCGGTGCGCTCCTGTGAGAGAAGCTTCGATGGCATGTTGGAAATAGTAGAGGACGGAGGCTGGATGCTAAGGAATCATGGTTGCTGTAGCCAGTGATGATAATGGGCTTCACGGGCTTGCTCTTATATAGCCACACCAGTCATAGTCGGTTAGACCCAATTGGGTGACTGACCCAGTTCACCCAAAACGGTCAACTGGGTGACCGACCCAGTTCACCCAAAACGGATGATTCCGAAATAGGTCACCGACCACACGATAGAATCGTGGCGCAAAATAGAGCAACTAACCTACGGTGCCCATTTGGCCCCAGAGCCATTCGAGATCATTTGGGGCTCCAAACGGGCCCTGCAACCCGAGAGTGGACTGCCTCGGGAAATGCTCCGTCTACCCTCAGTGCGGTCAGTCATTGGATGGCTTCTCGCACTTGCATGTAGCCTAGTTGGTGGTGTGCCAACTCTATCTGAAGCCGTCCATCCATCAGGCCACACATGGCCCCCATCTGGTGTCCAAACCAAGACCTACCGGATAACCGAGCTACTCAAATGACTTCTCCTCATATGGGGGGCTTACAAGTAGAGTTAGCTGGTTCCCGCGTAGTTACACGAGAGTGGAGCATTGATATCTAACATTTATACCATCCCTTGTGGCCATCGTTACATACTTGTAGCTTTTCAAACAAAATGCACAGAAGTACGGATACATATCAATCCAATCTCTCTAGATACTACTAGCACTATATATTACGAGAAACTATGCTACATACAAGTTACAACAAGATTCACACTAAATTAAAGGGGAAAAAAGAATTTATTGGCAAGCTCATTATCTTATTCTCCAAAACACATTCATTGGCTTGCAATTATGGTAAAGCCTTAACCCAACTATTTCTCTATCAAGCAATCTTTATTTTAAAAACCTCCTGTTTGCACACGATATTACTATGGTGACACACACATATGTGAATAGATAGCAAAAATACTCATATGACAGCTAGTCACTAGACATTCATGACCATAGTTCCATCTTTAGGTCCTAGAAACATTACAACATTAGTTCAAAAGAAGTCAATCATCCTTATTAATCAAGTGCAAATATTTGATTATTTGATCCAAGAGGAAGACAATTAACAACTAATGTCATTGCTCTAGAACAAATCTTGCATTACCAAGACCAAGTGACTGGTCTTGACATATATTCTACAAGTCTCTGCTTGAGTTTTTCAAATACCCCATCTCTAATGATAAATGGATATATGAAGAGTTTTGCCATGAGTACCCTCAACTGTTAGCAATCTACAACTACGCTCTACACTTGAGGAGCTACCTCCTAACTAGGAGGGCCTTGTGACAACACACTAACCTTCTTTAATGCAATTTTCTTGTATTTAATCTCTCTTATTTTTCCCTATGACATGATTAAACCTCTCATGTGAATCAAGGATCTTCTAATCCGGCTTACTTGTAACAAGAATGAAGTTCTCTCATGTGGGTAACTTGGGCCACAAGTGAAAGTCCTTGCACCTAATCCTAATTCAAGTTACATCATCTATGAACACACCTCCACCCAACTGTCTCTTCAAACTAGCACCACTATTAGCTCCTAGAACTTTAAAATTTCAAAGTTCACTAGCGAATTTCAAAACATCACAAAAAAAATTTGCAATCCAAAAAAAGGAATCCACCAAATAAATAAAAGTTTTAAGATGTACTCCGTCTCAAAGTAGGTTAAGCTTCAATAACGGCTTTTTATTATCTACCAAGTAAGAAAATCATTCCTAATCCAATTCTAGAAACTATTCTTAAATCTAGATCTATTGAAAGACTTGAACATTGGATCTAAAAAGATGTTTTCATCCAATTGAGCCCAAGGAATGATATGCTATGTGCACTTCCAAACTTGAGCGAATGCTCTGGCACATTCTAAAACAAATTGGGTGATCTGCTGTGCACACCTTCACGAGTGTTGACTTACAATCTTTACCGAATAGACAATTGGAGCAATAGAGAGGTAATACTGAAAAGGAGGGAAATGATGATGGCTATTTTGGATGTTTTGCCTTGGAAAAGCCTAATTTGAATGTTTTTCCTAATGATGCATGACTAAATGAACCCAAGACAAAGAAGAGAAGGCTATAAATGGTTCTCAAGGGTAAGGGAAATAGTCTAGTGCGTGGGGTGCTATTTCCTATTGTCCACTCTATTTTCGTTGGTGCATTTGCACGGCATAACAAAAATAGCTATATCCCTTCCACGACATGAGGCCCTAAGTCCAATGTGGCATCAATCAAGAAATCAAGTTTCGCCAAAACAATAAAGATGCACGAAGCTCGCAAAGGTAAATGAAAGAATACTTATGTCACCCCAGGTATAGAACTTAGAAAACGACTCCTTAAGCGTCCTCGTGGCTATTCAATCGTTATCTGTAGCGACCGATAAGGTTTGCTATTCCACACAAAACACTTTTTCCCCTTTCTCTGTCGTGCCACTTTTTGAAAGAATTCATGAAATCCAGTGCCCATTTGGTTTCCCACTGCAGCACAAGTATGGAATGATCTCTTCTCTGTATTCCTCCCTCTCTTCTACATTCACAACGATGGTTATACACAGCAATGTTAAGGTCACTTGGTATCTTTGGCATCAGATATCTATTCTTCTGGATCGATGGCGTGTGTAGATTTCAAACCTTGACGTTTAATTCTCTCAAAATAATGCTCTACAAAAGAACATGGTTTGATTTTTTCCCTTCCTATTTTGTAAAGTTATCACATTCACATTTGATGCATGAAGTCTTCACAAAATTTTCATTAACATGAATGGATGCTATGACGAATAATATGATAATAATAGGAGGAATAAAACCATTCACTTTTGCAAGGCTGTTAGCAAGCAATGCAGATTATAAAAGGATGAACAAAAGCAATTTGCATAAATGTTTTAGAGACAGGCACTGCTTTTTTTACAGAACTATAATAAAGACATCTTTAGCTGTAAACATGGAAGCTGCAACGATACAGATAACCGTGCATCGTGCTTGATAATGAGGGGCTTGCGTGCGATCTCAAGAAAGGCACCTTTGACAAGTACTGAGTTGAATCCCAGACGTGTAAAAGGAAGCACTAAATATTGAACATTTATGGCATAGTATTAAGTTGAACATCCAAATATTGGTTTGGAATAGCATTAATTTGAATATCCATACATGGTTTGGAACAATGCAAGCCGTCAATTTCATTTTGAGACGATACAATGCAAAATTCCATTTACATTTTTGAGATAACCCAAAGAGGTGAATATGAAGTGAGGACAAGCTTAAAATACAAAAAATTGAAGGTTTAGTATGTAAAGCAATTTTTGCAATGGAAAGCAAATCCTGCTTTGCTCTATTCTTTACATCTTTAACAGTCCTTGACTCTAATCTTATTTGAAAATAAGGCCCACAACTATAGTTCAACTTTCTAAACAATGCAATCAAGAACACTCAACAACAATCTCACAATACCTGAGAATGCACGGAACTATTCATGAGCTATCAAAAAGATCAGGCTTCTGTCTGTGGCCAGCCAAGTAAAAGACCTCTTACTTGGATTCATTGGCTTTACCTGGAGCTTTGCAGAGACAGGAGTAAACAGTGTGGTCTTTCTTTGTAACAAATCGGGACCGGACCCCAGAGACCTGTAAGTGTGAAGAAACTTCCTTTGCTGTAGGCACAAGTATTTGTGTTCTGCCAGCAGATATACGCTCCCCACAAACACTTACATAAAAAATGCCTGATATGGCTGGAACAAATACATCACTATGGGCACATACATAGAAGTCTATGGCCTTCTCGAATTGTGTGTTCCCAGAAGAAAGACTTTGCTTCTCTTCATTAGAAGGTATAATGAACTCCTGTACAATAGTCAACAATTGTTAAACAATATCAATCTCAATTACTTTTTGAGACAGCTTACTATGCCTGAATGACATTATATCTTTGCCAAATAATACCCCCAGTCTATTTTCTCTGTTGAGCAAGGGAATGTCAAATTTGTGATACTGACCTAAGATTAAACCATTCATTACTAGAAGGTGGAGAAGTGTAAATCTACTGCTGAAGACAGATTGCAGCAATCAAACTATCAACAGAACTAGCATACAAATGGTTTCAAAAGGTACAAAGCTAGAAGAGTGGAGAAAACAGAAGGATCAGAGACTTACGAAGGACATTATCCGAGTGAGTAGAGGTTGATAGATGAACAAAGTAGCTTTGTGATCACTTCAATCTCATCCAATTAAAAGAAACCTTGAATCGAGAGAACATTTCATTTTGTTGGGTGTTTTTTTGTGATTCACTATTGCAATACTGAAGTTTCTTATGAGCACAAAATTAGTAAAGCTGTAACAAAGAGCAAGCCTAGTTTCCTAAGGAGTGCATAGATCTGGCAGGCAATGCCAACACCTTTCTCAACCATCAAGCTCTCTAATTGGAAAATAGTGCACATGTACAAGAGAGGTCATGGAAGTCTTCCTCCTATCCAAGGTGGATTAAAAGGGCAGCAGAGGTGAAGCTCTCAACCTGAAAAGACCTTTCACAGAAACGCATTCCTTCACACCTTGTAATGCATGAGGCAAGCAATCACAAGGCAAGAATAGTCTGCCGAGACATGTTAGTATCACCATAGGGAAGACTCAGAGGCCTACTGACCACAAGCAGTTATTCGAAGTACACAACAAAAGGGCCAACCTGAGTCAAACCTAAGAGTTAGCCAAAACATAACATGAGCAGGTTGTCATTAAAATCATCCTAGTCCACCATGGAACAGATCTCTCCTCATCTAACAAAAGCATAGTTTGACTTCAACGCAGTCCGACAAATCCCAAATTAGGCACAAGAACTACCAATGGAAACTCTCCCAATTGTTGGACTTTAGAGTATTTGATGACTCTATCTAAACCTCAAACCTGATCAGCTGGATCCTCATAAGATTCACATCCCCTCCATCCATCCATCCATGAGTCAATCTAGGCAGGTTTAGCAGGTGGCCTGGTGGCTGCAGCAGGGCTGGATCAGGATCCAGCCTACGCATATACAGAGACCAAGGAGGATTGCCAACGGGCATCGGGAGTCTGGGCAGTCTCTGGTTGGCAGAACTGGGGGCCCTATGTAGGCCTGATGAGCGCAGACTGGGTGGCCCAGTCTGTGGCTGGTTGGTTGATTTATCTGACTGGGCCAGCTGCTTTTACGGACTAGTCGGCCACTATAAAAGGAGCCCTCTATAAAAGGTCTCATTGTGGAGACTAACAGGTAGTTCAGACTAGAAGCAGGAGAACACAGGTTTGCTGGCAGGTGCTGTCTGAGGAACTCAGACTGTTCAAATGGCCACTGAAGCTCACTAAGGACCACACAACCTAAGGAGTGCAAGGACAGAAATAGGAGCAGTACTTGTGCTCACCGTAAAGCATCCAGGACAGCGGATTGCTGCGTGGAGCTTTCTATAAAGAGTGTTTGGCTCAGATTTTGTGCAATGTACTCTGAGATAATTTCGGACTGTTCTGTTGTTGTCTATCTCCTGAATTTGGTGCTTGTGAGTTCTCTCTTGTGGACAGAGAAAGTATGAAGTTTTGAATTAAGCCATTCCCTTCTCCTTCTAAAGATCCTTCCATTGCATGCACCTTAATCAACAAATTTGTAATTATTATGTATCCATTTCTATTTCCGCTGTGTGGAGAAACTAGCCAAGGGTATCACTTTTGAAAAAGATAGATTGAGATCAAACAACGTCGCTCCAGGAACCAATGCATCCTAGCAAGACAATACTATGAAATTAGAATATGTAATGATATCAAGAACCAGGTACAAAAATGCCTTGTCTACCAACACCTTCAGCACACTCCCACTGACGTAAGGTACCCACACAGGCTCCATATGCTGTCCTACGGAGGCAGACTCCACATCTCTGCCACACATATTCCTGTAGGGTTCAGTAGCTACAAGATTATAGAGTATGCTTTCCCTTCAGTACACCTCCTATTGCTCTCCTACTCTGCTATAGATCTGCCCCTTTGGTATGTGCACCTAGTAGGACTAATGCTGATCACTGGAACTTCCTCTGCTCTACACTCCAGAATGGTGATCTGCAGACGGAAATCCAGGATGGGTGGAACCCCAAAGTGGGGCTCCTTGGCCGACCAGGTCCAGCTGACCTGGTCACCAGAGTGCCAACTTGGCAGTCTACTGTACTGGCAATTTGCAGCTACTGCAGTCTGTTGCTGCTGTCGAGCAGTACCAGGGCCTATAAATGGCGTGTCTTGCTACTTCTTGTGCTGGGCTTTTCGATCTCACTGGCCCTGCATGTGGGCTCATGGCTGACATGTTTCCAGCCCCTCTAAACCAGGGCAGACTGCCAGCCAAAGATTGTGACCAGGATGGCCCATGACTCTGCCCTAAAATGAAATGAATATAAGGTACGTGCTATCCATGTGGCAGCCAGTCTGCTGCCCACATGACAACCTCTTTTGGCCATTCCTTGCTGCATGTCAACCTCCCCAATGTCGGGGGCTCACAAGTGGGGAGGTGACCCCATTATCCCAACAAGATGTAGGTCACAAGGAAGAAGAGAAGGATGCTTCAACATGCATTTTTGGACATAGTATAGTAGCACATCTGCAACCAGCTATTGTTCAGCTTGTAGGCCCACCTACGGTCACAGACTTGGGTGCATTTTGGAGCTAGCTGCACACAGCAAAGTTCCCCCGTGGTTGGAGCAATTAAGACAATATGGCAGCTACTACTGATGCACAGGTGGTGTCAGAAAGCCATCTGCACTGTCTCTGAAAATGCCAAGCTGCCCAGCAAATTAGAAGGCATGTTCTCAAGATCCTTGCTCAGTCTCCAAGGATGCTAGAGTAGTGGCCGGTAGCTTGGTTCTTGCATGGATTTTGGGCGAGACTGGCCTACATGAGGAGGGAGGCCTCCATGATCAAGCTTGAGATAACTCTGGTCCCTTACACCCACACCAAACTCCTCCCCTCCACATAGGTAGACCTGTGAGTTGCCTGTTGCTGCCTAGCGATGGGCTCACATCAGATCCAACCAGCAGTCTATTTGGCCTTGAACATCACTGGATTCTGTAAGGCCTCACCTCTAGGTTTTATGCGCTTCTTACAAGTTCACAAAAATCATTTGTAGCCCTCACAGCTCTTTTTTTTCTAGGGTTCCTAAGGTGGCGAGCAGAGAACCATCGCAAAGCAGCCTGTAAGGGGCCGGTCCGCTCTTTGCTGCTGTGGATAGCTGATTAGTATTCCCTTTCTCACAGCTAAAAGAATTGTTCCTACTTTTGCCAAAAGACAAGGAAAAAAACATGTTATGAAGTTTAGGGTTGTGTAATTCTAACCTAACAAAAAGGACTTCCAGTAATGGCTTAAACCTATTCATCACATGGATTATTGCTACTACATGCAGCTCATATGGCTGTCCATCAAGATCATTCACTATATACACTATGTTCACGGATACAATACACTTAAAACACTATAATCAGTTGCTTAATTCACTACACATCTCCTAAATTTGCTTCTCAAAGATAAATGTTACAAGCCAAAGAACTTACTGTTTGTACAAGCATGCTGCAACTACAAAGGCATAAATTCGTTCAATCTCCTATTTCTAGGGCTGGGGTGGAGGTCATGGAAACTGATCATACAAAAGATGAAAAGACTTTAAAAAAGGTAATTACCTTCGTGTAAACATTTGAAAAGATGTCCTTAAGTGGATCAAGACTTTGATCCCACCTTGACTGAGTCAGATATATTGCTGTATTGGAGGAAAACCCTAATTCTTTCAAGAAATTTCCCACGTCATATGCATTGAAACATTTCTTCTTTTTTGACTTTTCTGGTTGTCTGCAGCCCTTCTGCTTCAGCAGATCTACCCGCAAATCTACTGCAATAAAATGGCTGTTTGCTAGTTCATCGGCTTTTCTCACTCTATTAATCAGCTGTTGTCCAAGCTTTTGCACTTGCGGATGAAAGCGTAGGGCCCTGTATGTCACCAGGCACCGTATTGCTTGTAGTTCATTGGAATCCGACACTTTCATTTTCAAACTCGAAGGGGAAAAGACGGTTATAAGCTGAATTATGAGGTTTTCTTCGAGAATAGGTCGCACAATCTCTTCTATGTATTCTGGAGTAGGATGATAAGGCACCTTCACCATTGCTGGATTCATTGATCTTACATTCTCTGGCAGCCGTCCTACTACTCGGACCACATCTTTCAGACTGGATATGAAGTTATTCACATCATAAATCTTGTCAAAGTCACTGCCAATTAAAACATGGAGTTCTGTTAGCAAATAAAGGAGGCTACAAAGACCTGCTAATTAACTTGTATGACAGAAGGAATGACAAGCAAGGTGAACAGATATGTCAATTGAAAGTGTAGCCTCAGGATGAAAACCTATTAGCTTCTTTTGCAGCCTCCATTATTGTCGGTAGCATTAAGGTGGCTCCTAGAGATCGCGCAACAATTACAGCATCTGCAACCTGCTAATAAAAGAGATGAGTATGTATTTACTCCAGTAACATATGTCCAAGCTAATTGTTAAAGCTCATGATCATGCATGCGCTGCTGGCTGAGTAAGGTTGATGACGGTCAGAACTTTGTTGAGTTGATGAGAGGAAAGAGGGAGTGAGGGTCTAGATGTAAGAGTCCGTGTAAGCGCCTCAAGTGCTGTGGTCAGTGGGTGCAGAAAACTCAAAAAGTTCCTGATAGATGATTTTGATAGTTTCCTAGCAATGGCAAATGCCCATCGCATCTATAGGGTTTTGACACACTTCTAGGGTTTTCACCTTCCTCTTGCTACATCCATTCGAAAAGTTAACTCTATATAATCCAAATTACACAATCCATTTGGCATTAGTAAGGATTTTATACATCACTTCCATCAGTGCATTTACTTTTCTAGCTTAGAGTACATATTGCATCTCGGCTGGAGATGTTCCACTCCGAGAGCTACATGTGCGTGAGCAAGTCTGGTAAATTCAAATTCCAACTTCTCCGTGTAGGCTTGGATGCATAACTGCAACTGTGTGACCCTTTGGTCCCACATCTCAGTTGGACTTCTGTCCACCATCTGGACTGTATCAGTTAGCCACATGGGCTGGTTTTCAGCTTTTGTCTTTTTATCAGTTTGGAACTTCGATGGCACACATCACGCAGAAATCCATAGGACTTTCTAACCCATCGTCAAAGACATTGACAAACAAATCCTTGACCAAAACTAGTTTTACACAACATAACAACCAACTATTCACATATCTATACATTACCAACGGTCTCTCTGAGGATTTTCTGTCACTAATCCATCCTCCATTCCAACTGAAACGTAACACTTCCGAGATTGTGGATCAATGACAGATCCCCTTTCTCTTCGTGTGAACAGATTGGACTATCATAACATGGCCCTATTTATTGGTAGTCATGTTGCCAAGCTAAGAGAGGCTATGGCATCTATTCCCTAGCCTCTGAGGCAAACGTCAGTGGAAAAAGAGTATGGGATTCTCCACGAGACCAAAGGATATCCCATACTAGGGAGCTGAAAATAGTTTCACCTCGTTTACCAGATGCTGGACTTCTGATGGCAGAAGACTTGTCGCTCCGACAATTGGACACCACCAGCTCTACGAAGGGAACACGACCAATTGAGGGTAAAATATTATCACATAGGATTGATTGGAGATCATACACGTTATACAGGGCCAGTAGCTAGGACGGAGGTGATGTGGATAGTGGCAAGTTTCCTTAAACTGGAGGATTGTGAAATTTTCAGTGGACGTTTACAATAACAGGGCACTATGGACCTCTCCCTTGTAATTAATGGTCTTAGTACAGGATAAATATGTGTCTTTAAAACATGGATTTGCCTAAAGTGGTGTTCCCATCTCATGTACATTTTTCATTTGTTGCACTGTGAAGTGTTGTGATCTTGTAGTCTGAAAGTCCAGGAATGCAACCATAATCCATCCACTCTCATATGAATTGTGGTTCAGTTTAAACTCGTCGACACTGGATTTTCTTATATTGATACAACAGAACTTAACTCATGTCTGTGCAAACATGCCTCGTCAAGTAATAACTCATTACAACCACTGTCACACAGAGATCAAGAAAGGGGCGAACATATGATCATCTCCACACTCAATGAGAGCTGAAAAAGCTCCTGGCTGTCCTAAATATAAGGCAATCATATATTTGCAAGACCACCCAGATGTCTGATCCGTGAGTATGACGGTGCTTTATTAGATTCCAACAGGTGGATCCTTACACATAAGCCACTGTGAGAGACTCACGAGATTGATTGAAGCTAAGATCCCGCATGAGAGATCTCCCATGCTCTCTTAGCTCAATACTGTTGAGAAAAAACTCAAAATCAAGCCCGGTCTCTTTACAATAATTGCATAGGATGTTGAATGAATAGGATAAAAGACGTGTTACAGCCTGACCTCCTCTACTTTCAAAAAAATCTGAAAATACATGGGATTTTGCATTGAAACCTGTGAAGGATGATACTGTGGGCCATTTGACAATCTAACCAGAACATAACCCCGTGTCTTCCCTCGTCTGCCTGCGAGAAAGACAAAATAAAGTTCATAAAATTTAAGTGACACATAACACAGACCGCAGAGATAAGCTTGACAAATATCAGGAAACAGAATTGAAGTGTCCCGAAAATTTGCCCTTCTAGAGGCCGACAGCTCAATTCAGGGCAAAACACCCCTAAATTGTGCAGGTGAGGCCCAGCTTCAAGAGGCTTACAAATTTAAAAGCTCTCGCATTGTCGCTACAACAACCCTGAAGCTTGGAGACCCTCCTTGCAGGATGGTTGAAAGCATCTCTTGACTATCCGATAAACATTTCGACTGGAAAGGTTGCGTTGTGGCTATTCGTACTCACTCGGAATATGCTTGCTCCAGCAAGGCTGTAGTGCGCGTTCCTGTCGCCCCCATAGTTCCTCTGGCGTTCCGTCCTGTGACGTATTGGCAGCTTTTGTCGCGCCTTCCTCCAGGTTTTCTTCTGCAGCTAACACGACTAAGGCTGCTTCCTTCAAAATCAGAACTGGATCCTTTCAGTAACAACGAATAGGCGTTGTGGACTAACAAGAATGAAATGTGCTTTTGTATTTTGTGATACTGTGATGATAAAAAGGACGGGCAGTCACAGGTACCGTCGTTGACAGACAATGTAAATACCTGTGAGCTGCTTAGAGACCTTGGCGCTTGCTCACTGGTTATCATGTGCAGTAGCATTACAAACATGCCGATAGTCAAGGCGGCGGCCACTGCCTGCCTCGCGTCGAATTGCATCTTGGGGAAGTTTCCTGGGAGAAGGCAACAACCAAAGGTTGTACGATCGGTCACCTTCTTTCCTTGCAATTCGGCTCCTTACATTTGCTCTGTAAGTAATCGAAGATCAAGCAAACGCGATCTGCGTTGCAACGGGTATGCTTGGAAGTCCTATCTTTAGGAATTCAGCTCATCAAGCCTACAAGCGCGCGGGGATACAACTAGCAACGACGGAACTTACGGGGTGGAATTGAAGGGACTGCAAAGAAGAAAGCGCGACTAGTCAATCTGGAGAGGTGGATATTCTACCAGCAGCAGCTAGGGGCGCGTTCTGCAGTCGCCAGATGAAGGCGAATGTCCAACCGCCAGCCAGCCAGCCAGTGATGGATGCAGATCTCGTGAACTTCTGCAAGATTTCTCTTTCCTGTTTCTTCCTCTTCCTCTTCGTCTTCCTCTTAATTCGCTTTCGGTCGTCACATCCATCGTGACCTTTCACGCGTCGATGATGAACGATTTCACCAGCAATTCTCTCAACACATTCTTGTCACATTCATCAACCCACCGCAGAAAAGCGCCTCTCAACTGCCGCCGCCGCTTCCGTAAGCCCACAGAAGCTCTCGCTCGCTATCTTCTACAGCGAAACTGCGCTGTCATTTGGACCGTGGATCGAATTGATGAGGCTTTATATTTCAGCTGCAAGCCCCAAGATTCAAAATCATGCATCACCTGTACATGTATATAGCCTTCCCCGTCCGAAAATTCAAATCCCGGCAGCTATTTCTACAATTCCGTCCGAAAATTCAAATCACAATTTTCACGTTCTCACAATTCCAATTTCTAGCAGCTCCACTCCGTCAAGGTCCTCGTCGTCGGCCAAGATTTAATCCTGCCCGTCCATTTGCAACCTCATAAAACCCGGAATCCGTCCGTGAAGTTTGAACCTCAATGGAAAATGCTGCATGTCAACTCCAACTCGCCTCCCAGCCCGAGAAGGGCCACTTGTCGCCCTTTCCCCGTCGGAATCCGGCCGAATTATAGCTCCCGACCTCCGGCCGAACATTCCTCCCGAGATACATCATGTTGCAACAGCAAGCACCTCATGAGGATTCATGCGAGTCCACACCACTCGAAAATCCTCCCTTCTGCATTTGAAAATGGAAGACATGCCAAGTTTTCACCTCTACCCGCCAAAACATGACATTTCTCCACAGAATCTCCCAAAGCTGCATTAACGAAAAATCAAACTTTGCACAGGTAAACGAAAACCAGAATCTCATACTTCTTCGCATATAGTATGCAGATTCCACACAACTCCAGCACAAATACAAACGCAACAAAAGGAGTCCCTGAACATCTTCACAATGGTATATTCCGGTCCAAACTCAATCTTGCAAGTACAATTACACAATTCTGGAATTTACAGCTTGCAAACGCCCCTAGTGCAGAAAAAGACGCACTATTGCACAATCTGTTGCATGCACAAATATACATTCACTCGACATCTCTGCAGCAAGTCAGGAAGGATTAGCAAGACTATGGAACATCTTCGACCAATCAGAGAATCCTGACTTCAAATTCGTTCAAGAATCATGGCCAGAGGGAGCCAAAGCATTATCAATAGAAAGATCTACACTCCTAATCGAATCTACTCATTTCCAGCAACCAGTCTTCAACAATTGTGCGATCAACTTCGTTACAAGAACAGAGAAAAAACAATTAACGACTCCATCTTCTTTTTATTTACATAGACGCTTTGATAAACTCTGAGAACTAGAATCGCAGCGACAAAGACTTGCAAGAAAGACTTTGCCATGATTTTCAAATTTTCATATGTTTTGAATAACAGATAGACTTTCCTTTTTATAATGCCAATACATCTGCAGAATATCTTCCGTGTAGTCATCCAGACAGTGTTCAAAAGTGTAATTCTATGTATTCACTGCGCAATCTGTTACAATTTCTTTTCATTTACAAATTCTTGCTTCGCAAGGTATTCTTCTGGGATGTATTCTTTAGCAATGTATTGCTTCGCGAGGTATTCTTTTGCGGTGAATTCTTCAGCAATGTATTCCTTTGCGACGTATTCTTCTCTGATAGCGATGTATTCTTCGCGAGTATTCCTGTGCAAGATAAACGCCTTCCGACAGCCAAAAGCCGCGAGAATCAATGCACAGCTCAACCCAACAACAGCACGCTAACGATGGTAAAGTTCTAACCCCTGCCTCACACCCTCCACGTGGGGGTTGCACTTTCGTGGTTGGAAAGTGCTCAAAGTCCGGCTCGCGGCTATTGGTCGAAGCACTTTCCAACCAGGAAAGTCTATCCATTCAAAGTTCCACTCCGTCAAGGTGAGTGGTTGGCCAAGATTTAATCCTAGCCTTCCACCAACGCCCTCATAAAACCCGAAATCCCTAAGTGAGAACCTCTAGCCAAAACTAACCGGAAAGTGCTCCATGTCAACTCCAGCTGGCCTCCCAACTCACCTTGGCGGCCGAGAAGGGCCACGTGTCAGCCTCTCCCAATCGAAATTCGATCGGATTACGACTCTCGACCTCGTCAAAATTTGATCGGATTCCTCCTAGGGAAGGACTCCCCATGGCCCTCCCTTACTCCATCATGTTGCTACAGCAAGCACCTCATGAGAATTGATGCTAGTCCACACCATTGGACACCTGCTTAATGTAGATGCCACTTTTTCTCTCTGCCACCATGGTTCTCACATGACGCCCCTAAATCTCGGCACCAAAATGTGGAATTTTCATGCCCCATTAGTCTCTCCCACTGCCTCAGCATTTCAAGGCTCTCTCACAAGAATCTATTCACAAAGGTATGGCTTCTGTTGTGCATCCCATACCAGTGTAGGTCTCGTTATTAGGCAAGCAATGGGTGGGAGAAACTCTGTTGTGCGCCACCCACCAATGCCCGCCATCATGTGAGTGCTGAGCAAGAACACCCTCTAATGGACCACCATGGAAGCTGCAAAGCAAGGGGAATGCCTTACAAGTTCATCAACAAGAATTGCAACAAGGTGGCAATGCTACACATGCCGCCTTGCCCATTGCAGTGAATGTGTGCCACTTTACTACGCCTCGACCTTGGCCCCAACCTCCCACACCACACCTATTCCCCAATCCCCTACGTCATCCCCAGCCACTTCATTTCCCAAATGTCAAAGTGTGAGGTAACCCCTTTGCCAATCTAACAACTATTTTGCACGCATTCATCCTTCATGGAAAGAGGACCAAAGTAGCTCCCTTAAGAGCACATTCGCATATAAACAAAAGAGAATAAGGGCGTCCTCCATTTTTGCAATATTAGAGCCCAAATTGTGGAAAGGACCTTAAATGTAGCTATAAATGTCATAAAAATTTTATAGCTTTTCAATTGTTTTGTTTTCACATCCGCTTTCACTTTTGCAAGTTAAAAAATCTCAGTTGAGTATCGTGGCAATGTGCTCTAAGATTAGTGTTCAAGTTGATGTTAAGCAACATTATATGGAAAGCTTTTTCTAGATTGTTTGATAGCAATCTAAGACTGGGTTCTTGCATGCAAAAAACCTTTGCACGAAGTCATAGGCATAGATCATGGTAGGTCAAGCAAGCTAATTATTTCCTTGACGATGCAAAATGAAGGTTGCTTAAGGAAGAGTTTGTGGAGAAGCTCTGATTCAACAGGTTGCTTATCTTCCTGCTTTACATCGCTCAAATTTGCAATATTAATGGAAAATCCTGAAACTTCAAATTCAATAGCCACTTTTGTGGAAGAGAGGGTGGGAACAATGCACCTTGAGCCCTTCGTAACTATAGTCACTACTTTTCCCAAAGATGGGAATGCACTCTAAAAGCGCATTCTTGCATTGGAAAAAACCCAAGGAAGCAAAGAAATAACCTTGGAAGAAGGGATTACAAAACAATGTTTTCACTACTTTTGCTATGAAATTTACACAATGTGTTTAGAGAATTGCAAGTCCTCAAGACACAACACGAGGGATATGACTCAGTGGGAGGGAAGTGGTCCCTATTTTACACATTTATTCTCTACCAATTTCACAAATTAGTAGAGCTTGTTTGAGTTCTTGAACTAGTGCAAGATTTATGGAGAACAAGGTGGGAACAATGAATTTTGGACCCTCCTTAATAATCCCACATTCGTTTCCCATTGTAGGAATGTGCTCTAACATCATCTAGAGCGTGAAAATTGGTTGCATAATTTATCTTGTTTTATTGAGCTAAGATTTTTCAAAGATAATTCTCATTGGTTACTTTTTACAATTTCATAGATTCCATAGGCCCCAAGGGATTCACAAGGGGAAACTTATGATATTACATGCGTGTACAATAGGGGGATTTTTTGAGATGAGGCATAAGCTTATACATTACGGGTGGGGGCCCATTTTAATTTTTTGTCAACCTTAAACTTAAGTTAAGGTGGGGGGGCGAGGGTGGGAGTGGAAGGGTACGGGCTGTAGGGCACTCCTAATTTTTACCCTAAACATAAAAAGAACACACATATACACATTTGACTCGTTACAATTAGTCATATACCAAGTGTAAGCATGAACTATGGCTAGTTTTAGACCATGGGTAGAGAGAAAAATAAGAGCAAATATTAGACCATTAGCAAATATTTGAAGGTTCTCTTATCCATATCAATGGGATGTTATCTAAATTTGCTAACGGTCTAGTCTAATTGATTCAGAAACAACATAGAGGGACACAATAAACTTTTTGTGAAGAGAGTGGGAGAGAGGTAAGGAGTCTCACTTGCAACTTTCTCACATACACAATGGGGGAATACACACAAAGGTGGAGGCTGAAAACAGTTTTCCTCTTCTTAGTTGTGAAAGCCAAAAAGAACTCTCTCCTTGTACAAAAGGAATAGATGAACCCTATACATGGGTCTCAAACCAACTCAACTAACCTAGGTGGCATACTAACTGAGCCACTAACTAGAGTACATAAAGATAGCTGTCATCCAGCTATTATTCATGGGCGGTGTACCAACCGCATTTGCAGCTAACAAGTCGGTGACATAAATTCACAACGGTCACCCTGGCGTATCACGAGTGGAGCTCGATATCTCAACACTCCCCCTCGAGCTCAATCCCAATTCTTGCACACCAAGCAGGTCTCGGAACTTGCGTAGCTTTTCTACACCCAATGCCTTCGTGAATATGTCAGCTACCTGATCCTCTGTGCTGACATAAACCAGATCAATAGAACCTACTAGAACCTTCTCCCGCACATAGTGATAATACACCTCAATGTGCTTTGTTCTAGCATGATAGACTGGGTTATTTGCCAAGTCTATACTGCTCATGTTGTCACAATAAATGACAACTGGCACATCCGTAGACTAATGCATATCATAAAGTAGCTTACGCAACCAAGCTACCTCACATGCAGCCATTGTTGTACCCCTATACTCAGCCTCTGTGCTCGACAAGGCAATTGTAGGCTATTTCTTGCTGCTCCAAGTGACTGCAGCACTTCCAAAAGAGAACACATATCCACTGGTAGATCGTCTATCAAAAATACTACTAGCCCAATCAACATCAATGTATCCATGCAATTGTATCTGAATCCTAGTCTCATAAAATAGTCCATACTGCAATGTGGACTTCACATACCTCACTATGCGTCTAGCTGCATCCAAATGCAGTTTCCTTAGAGCCTGCATAAACTGACTTACCAACCCAACAGCATAGCTCAAATCTGGCCTAATAATAGTCATATAAATCAAACTTTCTACTATGCGTTTGTACATAGTAGGGTGAGAGTGCTCTCAACGGAAGCAAGAACGGAAGGAGAGAGAGAGAGACAGAGAGCCACAAGTTTTGGTGGGTGCAAAACCACCCTAATCTTCTTTTTCATTCATTTATATATGTGTTTGAGTATTGTAAATAACTGGGGTTCAGGCACAGTGACCTTTAACCCCCACAACCTCCCACTTAAAGGACAATGTGCCTTTAAGGGAGAACAACCAGTGAGCATACTATCCAATGCCCATCAATACACAACAATACTCAAACCGCTAACTAGGTAGACTCTTCGTCAGCATATCTGTAGAATTATCATCTGTATGAACCTTGACAAGCTCTATGCGCTTGTCCTCAAATGAAATGGTACCTGACCTCAATGTGTTTGGTCTTTGCATGAAAGACCAGATTCCGTGCTAGCTGAATAGCACTCATGGAATCACTATGCAATGTCGGTACACCTGTATGAATCCCCCAATCTCCCACTAGCCGATCAAGCCATATAGCCTCCTTGCAACCCTCTGTGGCTGCAACATACTCAGCCTCTGTGGTAGACAAAGCAACACACTTTTGTGCGCGAGACATCCACGACACTGCACCACCTGCAAAGGTGAACACATAACCAAAAGTGGATCTCCTACTATCCACATGCCCTGCATAGTCTGAATCTGTGTACCCAAGTACACGCATGTCTCCTTTACCAAAGCAGATGCACATCTCCTTGGTACCCTTCATGTACCTCATGATGCACTTAACTGCCTCCCAATGCCTCTTTCCTGGATTAGCCATATAGCGGCTAACAACTCCCACTGCAAATGCAATGTCTGGTCTAGTAGCTATCATAGCATACATAAGACTCCCAACTGTTGATGCATAAGGAACCTTGGCCATCATGGCCCTCTCCTCATCTGATTTGGGACTATCTGTATGACTCAGTTTCACATATGGAGGCAATGGAGTACTCACTGCCTTCCCCCCCTCCATATTGAAACGCTGCAATACTTTTGTAACATACTCTTTTTGTGAAAGCCAAAGGAGTTTCCTACTCCGATCACGCGTGATGCGCATACCAAGAATATGACCTGCAAATCCCAAATCCTTCATATCAAAGGCCTCATGCAACTTGGCCTTTAATGCATCTAGCTCATAAGTATTCTTGCTAGCCAATAGCATATCATCCACATATAATGCCAGGATTATTAGGCTACTATCCTTAGCCCTTTTAGTGTAGAGGCAGTGATCAATTTCACTCCTTCTAAAACCCTGGGACCGAATGAAAGCATCAAACTTATGATACCATTCTCTAGGTGCTTGCTTAAGACCATAGAGACTCTTCTTCAGCTTGCAAACTAAATGCTCTTTGCCCTTTTCTTCAAAGCCTTCCGGCTGCACCATGTAAATTTCCTCATGCAAATCCCCATGCAAGAAAGCTGTCTTGACATCCATTTGCATAAGCTCCAAATCCTCTACTGCCACTAGTCCAAGCATGCATCTAAGTGTGGTCATCTTCACAACCGGAGAGAATATCTCATCAAAGTCCACACCCTTCTCTTGCTTGAACCCTTTAGCAACCATATGTGGTCCCATGCCTACACGGTCATTAGGTGGGGCTGAATACTATGTGACATTCATTGATGATGCAACTAGGAAAGTGTGGGCTTATGCTATAGCTCGGAAGAGTGATGTGTTCCAGGTATTTCAGAAATGGCTGGCCTTGGTTGAGAATCAGTCAGGTAGAACGCTTAAATGCCTACGGACTGACAATGGTGGAGAGTATCTCTCTCATGAATTTCAGCATTTCTGTGATACACGTGGGATTAAGAGGGAGCTCACATCCCCTCATACTCCAGAGCAAAATCCAGTTGTAGAAAAGATGAACCGTACCATTCAAGAAAGGTTGCAATGCATGCTTTCCAATGCAAGTCTTTCTGGTGGCTTTTGGGCTGAGGCAATGAAGACTGCAGTGCATGTGATCAACAGATCACCTAGTAAGAGTTTGGATGGTGGTATTCCTGAAGAGGCATGGAGTGGAAAGAAGCCCTCTTACTCTCATTTGCGTATATTTGGGTGTGAGGCATATGCACATGTGCCAAAAGAGCTTCGAAAGAAGCTAGATCCTAAGTCTAGGAAATGCATCTTTCTGGGTTATGGTGAAAGTGGAGAGATGGGCTATCGTCTCTGGGATCCAGAAGCAAAGAAGATCATACGTAGCCATGATGTAGTCTTCAATGACAAGAAGATACATAAGGCACCCATGAGGGATGTGGAAATGAGGAGAATCACTTTCCAGGATGTGAATCCACCTGCATATGTTGATAGACAGCAAGCTGTCCATGCACCAAATGTGCAAGAAATGGTGCCACCAAGTACTCCCACAGGTATACAATCAAGGGTAGATGATGGATCATCTATTGGAGGAAATGATGAGCCAAATGTGGCTGATATGCAGATGGGACAGCAAGTTGAAATGCCCTTGAGAAGATCATCTAAAGTGTCTAGACCGCCTGATAGGTTTGTTCCAGGGGTAGACTATGTGATGCTTACTGATTGCGGGGAGCCTTCTTGCTACAGAGACGCTATGATGCGCGAGGATCAACGCAAGTGGGAGTATGCTATGCAATCAGAGATGAGTTCACTTATGAAGAATAAGACATGGGACTTGGTTTCTTTGCCACATGGAAAGAAAGCATTGCCATGTAAATGGGTCTACAAAATGAAGGTCACAGGTGATGATGTGCCTAGGTACAAGGCCCAATGGAATGATCCTAGATTCAAGAATGAAGGTGTTTCCAAGCTCCTGAAGTAATGTGGACACCAAAAGCAAGCAATAGTTGCTTCTACAAGTCAATACGGAGTCTCTGTCGTCGAACGGAATAGGGAAAAGCTCAAAAAACGACTTTTTCTTTCAAACCACTTAACAGGCTCTCAAAACCACTTCGCAAAGCCAAAGTGACTTTTCCAAAGGTTCCTCCAAGGTCTCTGTACACTCGGATGCAAGTAAAGTCGCCCACAACATAGAGCTTCTCTTTCCTCCCACAGAGCTGTTGAGCTTTCAGCATTCACGCACGCTCAGTTAGATCACCCGGGCTCTGATACCAGTTGAGAGTGCTCTCAACGGAAGCAAGAACGGAAGAAGGAGCGAGAGAGAGGCAGAGAGCCACAAGTTTTGGTGGGTGCAGAACCACCCTAATCTTCTTTTTCATTCATTTATATATGTGTTTGAGTATTGTACATAACTGGGGTTAAGGCACAGTGACCTTTAACCCCCACATAGGGTCTTCCAGAAGCTCACCTACATCTGCGCTCAGCTTCACATTCTGCTCCAAAGGAACTGAAATAGGCTCCAAAGAAACTGAAATAGGCTTACAGCCTATCATCCCATATTTGGACAGCATGTCCAATCCATACTGCCTCTGCAAGAGCCATATCCGACTTGTGGATCTAATCACCTCAATGCCCAAGAAGTAATGCAGCTCTCCCAAATCCTTCGTCTCAAACTTCTGCTTCAATAGCATTTTCACATGAAGGATATCTTCATCACTATCACCTGTGATGATCAAATCATCAACATAAATGACAAGCAGCATAATACCTTTCTCTATTTTTCTCACATAAAGTGAGAAATTTGCCATGGAAATCTGAAAGCCAATAGTGACAAGATACTATCCTATCCTGTCAAACCATGCTCTGGGTGCTTGCATCAAGCCATACAAAGCTTTCTTTAACCTGTAAACAAACTCAGGATGAACAGCATGCACATAACCTGGTGGCTGCTCCATATAGACCTCTTCTTGCAAATCACCATGCAAGAAGGCATTCTTTACATCCATCTGATGTAAATACCATCCCTTTGATACAGCCATAGCAATGACTGCTCTTACAGTTGCCATCCTTGCAACCGGACTGAATGTTTCTTCATAATCAATGCCATATGTCTGTGCATACCCTTGACAACTAATCTTGCCTTGTATCTGCTCACAGAACCATCTACATTGTGCTTCACCTTATAGACCCACTTGTAGCCAATTGCATTCTTGTCTTTAGGCAAAGGCACCAATTCCCATGTAGCATTTGCTTCCAAGGCATCCATTTCTTCATCCATGGCTTTCTCCCATTTTTCTTTTCCCATGGCTTGCTCAAAAGAAGTGGGTTCTGGTTCTTGTATCACTTTGACCATATAGGCATAGTGAATGGCTATAAATCCATCATATTTCAGCCTATCCACAGGATACTTAACTCTAGTAGACCTGCGCAAAATAGACTCACTACCAAGTGCTCTCAAAACATCCCTTGTCTTCCTTACTCTAGGTGTAACAACAGAAAGAATACCCACCTCATCATCAAGGCTCTGTTCTGAGCCACTAGATTCACCATCCACATAAGAGTGACCTGCATTCACATCAACCATGGGCTGATCTACTTTCTCTTTTCCCTTTCGTGATACTTGCATAACACTATCTGCATTGCTTTGAGGAGATTCTCCTGATCTCAATCTGCCTGTCCATGGCGAAGTATGTGAACCACTACTAGAGGACACTACAGGTCCACTAATATTTTGTGATTGCTGCTGTGAATTTTGTGCAGCATTACCATTTTGTGCCTCTACATCATCAATCACATTCACTGGTTTATACCAGTTGCTCATCTCATTAAAAAAAACATCTCTGCTCACTGTAAACTTATGAGTAGAAGGGTTATAGCATCTTTACCCTTTCTGCTGCAGAGAATAACCAATAAAGATGCACTTCTCAGCTTTTGGATCCAACTTGGATCTTAACTCATCTGGCACATGAACATAGGCAATGCAACCAAAAACCTTCAAATGGGAAATATCTGGTTTCCTACCAGTATACCTCTCCTCTGGCATCATGCCATGTATTGCTGCAGTGGGAGTCCTGTTCATTATGTAGACTACTGTAGCAACTGCTTCAGCTCAATAATAATTTGGCAGGTCTTTTTCGTTGAGCATGGCACGAGATACCTCTCCAATATGCCTATTTTTCCTTTCTGCAAGTCCATTTTGCTGTGCGGTATGACTGCATGAATATTGCTGCTTTATGCCATGCTCCTGCACGAACCTTGCAAACTCATTTGAGAGGTACTCTCCCCCTCCATCTGACCTTAGGCATTTTATTTGCAGGCCTATTTCTTTCTCAACCATGGCTTTAAAAGCTTTGAAATGCCCAAACACTTCACTTTTCTTTTTCATAAAGTACACCCAAACTTTTCTGCTATAGCATCAATAAAAGTGACAAAATAATGATAGCCTCCAATAAATGCAGCTTTAGTAGTCCACACATCAGAGTGGATTAATTCCAATGGCCTCTTACTCTCTTGAACATGTCTAGGAAATGGTTTCCTTGCCTGTTTTCCAAATTGAAAGGCTTCACATACCTTATGCATTTCTGCAACCTTGAACTTAGGTAATCTTGCAACAATATTTTGGGCCTGCATTAATTTAAGTCGTTGTACATTAACATGACCAATGCGTTTATGCCAAATATCAATATCTACAACTACACTGGTTCCATGTGCAAACATTGTTGCACTCAATTCATGCATGTCCGCATCCAACGTAAACATCCTACCCTTCTTCTTCCCTTTTGCTATCAAGCCACCTTTATTTTTCATCTCCTCAACAAAGCATCCATGAGGATTAAATCTGACCTGCAAGCACTGCTCAACCATTTGACCAATAGAAACCAGGTTCTTGGTGATATTCGGAACATGAAATACATCAGACAGGTATCTCTTTTTCCCATCCTGCATAGACAAAGGAATTTTACCAATCTACACAATAGGATGTGCAGTATCATCACCAGTCTCCACAAATCCGGGTCTTTCCATTTTCCTTGCATCCTACATCCATTTTGCATGACCTGTCATGTGGTTTGAGGCACCTGAGTAACATACCACACATCATTGCTTTCTTCTGCACTTGTCACAGAATTGGTCATGTGCTGCACCATAAACAAATGCTCATTTCTGTCATCACCCTGTCTATTAGAGGATGCATAATTGCCTTGCTGCAATTTTCCATTCATGATGTCATTCTGCTTTTTGTAGCAGTCTTTAGCCATATGACCCATTTTACCACAGTAGTAGCATTCAACATTGTTGTTTGCATTTTGGCCTCTCTGCCATCCACCACAACCTCTTTGGCTCCCCCTGCCTCTAAAGTTACCACGTCCTCCTCCATAGGACTAGTTTTCTTGAATTTGCTGCATATTTTGGTTTCTACCATGGCCTCCAGATCGGCCTGCTCTACCTCTGCCTCTACCTCTTCCAGCATTTGACTAGACGACAACTTCGTTTGAAGTTCCTCCTGAAGAAGATGCACCACCATTTCTCTGCTCTTCAGAAATTAGAAGAGCAATCAACTCCCCAAAATCAGGAAAATTCTCACGGACGGCAATGGATGTCCGGAACTATGCATAATCCTTTCCTAGACCATTCAAGGTCACAAAAACTAAATCATCATCTTCCACTGGCGACCCAATAGAAGCAAGTGCATCTGCAATCTTCTTCACCTTCATGTGGTAGTCATTGATGCTCATATTTTCTCTCTGCACATTATGCAACTCCTGTTTGAGCTGCATTTTCCTGGCTTGCGTATTTGTGCTATACATTTTTACCAAAGTATCCCATGCCTCCTTTGGCGTGCTTGCATCCTGACTATGCACAATCATAGAATCTGAAATACTGATAGACAGCCAGTACATAACTTTTCTGGCTCTCTCATGCCATCCTTTAAATGCCTGCAACTCCTATTGATTGGGGACATTAGGAATAACTGGTTCTTGTTCAGCTTCAGTAATGAACTCTCAATAGCCTTTTCCCTTAAGGAAATTCGACATTCTAAACTTCCATGCTGGGAAGTTATTCTTGTCAAGCTTTTCAGTGACAATCTATGAAAGAGCATCTGACACCATTATAGAACACTGCAAAAATATTTTGTCACTGCAAAAAACACAACTTCTTCCTCATAAGGGCAAATCTGCAAAACTGACGAAAGTGGTATTTGACCACATAGTCACTTCCTAGTGACGATTTTGCATCAACAGGCAATAAGAACGATTTTGTCACTCCCAATATCTATGCGCATAGGCATATGATGCAATTTCTACGACAACTTTTCACTGACCTGTAGAACAATGGTCGCACAGCAAAAACAGGGCACCTTTTTGAGTGCCTACAAAAAACTTCCGCCACCAAAACGGGCCTCAAAATGGCCTCGAATCAAAAAAATAATGTCATCGAGGGCTTGGCCCTTACGTGCAACATATACTACCCTCTCGCCACACCACGAAGGGCGTTTCAATATGAGACAGTGTGCTCTTGCACTTTCTGGTTGTGCAACCTGTAGAGATTTGCTCACAAACTCAAAAAAGGAAAGCAACACTGATCCTCTTACCAAGACACCGCGAACTTGGTTTGCTTTCTTAAGCTCCTTACCACGAACCGAGTTCTGATACCATGTGAAGATAGTGGGAGAGAGGTAAGGAGTCTCGCTTGCAACTTTCTCACATACACAATGGGGGAATACACACAAAGGTGGAGGCTGAAAACAGTTTTCCTCTTCTTAGTTGTGAAAGCCAAAAAGAACTCTCTCCTTGTACAAAAGGAATAGATGAACCCTATATGTGGGTCTCAAACCAAACTCAGCTAACCTAGGTGGCATACTAACTGAGCCACTAGCTAGAGTACATAAAGATAGCTGTCATCCAGCTATTATTCATGGGCGGTTTACCAACCGCATCTACAGCTAATAAGTCGGTGACATAAATGCACAACGGTCACCCTGGCATATCACGAGTGGAGCTCAATATCTCAACACTTTTGGTGGTATCCTTATCAGCTTAGATAGGAGTAGTTTATCATCCTACACAGATCATATATAAGGGGTTTTCTTGAAATTCATGCACACAAGTGACATCCCCCTTTTGTTAAGAGTGAATCCCCTGGCCATAGGCAAGTTTATGTTTGTCATAAGTTAGAAGAGTGCAAAGTTGTAAAAGGCCACAAGCTAGAGGGTGAGCATTACACTTATGAATAAGGATGTAGCATGCGACGAATAAGGAGGCTAGGGAATATTTTAATGTGCAATTAAAAAAATAGATTTGGTGGCTTGTGGCATTTAAACTCCCAAAAGAGACCCATTTTTCTTGAAGTGGTTCTTTGAAAGATTCCAATTCCAAGTGTTATAGATGCTCAAACCAAAGGAGGATTGCTTCCTGTAGAAAGTTTGACTTTTGGTCTTCAGTTGTATGGGATGCAAGTTTGAGGAATAGAAGATCTTTGTCTTTCTAAGAAGTGTTTTCTATGTTTCTCTTGTTCTTGCCTTTGTGAATGCCTCTCACTCCTTGCTTCATGCATCCCCTCCCCTCCCCTCTCTCCTTCCCCTCTCTCCCATCCCTCTTTCCCTCCTCCTTCTCCCCTTCCTTCTCTTGAGGATTCACATTGATACAACTTTGCCCATTGGAGTGACACCTTGGACCACATGGCCTTGCAATGCTCCCACAAGGACTGGTAGGAGGTGGAGAGTTCCCTCAGCATTCCTCCAAGATCCCCTTTCCTGTAAAGTCACCACCCGACTACACATTTTTGGCATCGTTGTGGGGGAGATAGAGGCATGGTTTTTCTTGCACATGTTTCTTCCATTACTTCCCATTGCCATGAAGTTTGGTTGTGGAGTTTTGTGTAGAGAAAGAGGTGGAAAAGTGGAAGAAAGAGAGTGAAAGGTAGGTCGAAGAAAACGCGAACTATTTTTTATAGTTTTGTGTGGATTGGAGGTGTCAAAATCTAGGATGGAGTACCTAGAATCATTGCTAAACCTTGGATGAAGTCCCATCCCACTGGAAAGGCTGAATGGTGATGATTGGTTGAAGTCTCAAGTTCTTGGGAATGACAAACAGTCCATCTTGGGAACAAAACCTAACATTTTGGTTCAAACTTGCTTGTTTTTTGCCATTTTTAATTCCTTTTTGTTGCTTCATGTTGTCTAGTAGGGTGCGTAGCTAGAAAACTAGTCCTCACACACTCCAAACACTACACAAAGGCCCAAGAAACTCAGATCATCCCAAAAGTTCAGTCGGCCAAACAGTTCCTAAAGAGATGTGCTACATTAAGTTTAAAGCCAACTAGCCAATATCATGCCTCAAGTGTCAAGGGCCTCACTTCCTAAGGGATTGTCCCTATAAGGAGGACCAACCCTTACCCCTAGCAACCACTTCCAACACAAATGCTCCATTGTGCTCAGGTTGTGGGGTGGATCACCACTTCAAGGACTATCCAATGAGGTGAGCCCCAAGAACGACCCCAGATCCTAAGACTAGCATTTAACTTACTGAGTATCGAGAGGGGCGAAGTCTCTTCGATTTCATTAAATGTGATCACTAGGGTCCAAGCTAGGGCTATGAGTAAGGAACTTAGAGGATTGGATAAAGTAATCATCTAGAGCGGGTGCGATGAGGACACAGCCACCGTATCTAGTTCCACATTGTTTGAACACACCCGATCAATACTAGACCTTACCAACCCTTGGTTTGCAGAAAAGGGCAAAGCAAGAGGGGCATAGTCACACAATAAGAACTTAAACTCGGATAGACATAGTGAATACCCCGACCTTGCAATCGAGAAGCAATGCCTAATGGAGGCACAACAGCTAGTTGGTGACTGGTAAGGAAAATTTGAGGAAAGTCTCAGCAAGGTCATGGATACCATACATCCAAAAAACCAAGCCCAAAATAGAGCCCTTAAGGCCTCCCCCACCCTAGAAAAGGTGGATGAAAAAGGCCCAGGCAGCACATCGGTGGGACGGTCACTCTTAAGACACAAGATCTTCGAAGAGGACCCCAAGTGGCACTAGGTTGCATAAGAGGAATCTATGTCCTTTTATGGTTTCAAAGAGCTGTAGTTGGAAGGCCAAGAACACATCACCTAACCTCGAGATGTGGCAGGGCTAGTAGCATTTGTGTCCACAGAGGTAAAAATGCATATAGTAGCCCCATTAAGAGGGAAACCCATTCTTTGGAGAGACCTCTCCAATTGGAGGAATGGACAGTTGTCTCACTCTTGAAGATGTGGCCACCGTCAAGGTAGTGGAAGCCGTTGCGGAGGAGCCAAATCTGCTAATGATACTGGTCAATAAATTGGGTGAGTACTTTGAAAGAAATAACAAGAATGCCATGCTCCCAATTACCTATCAAAGCAAGAATGCCACAAATCTCTTGGATGGAACGATAGGTGTCAATATTGTCACCAAATAGTTCTGGGCCAAGTGGGTGCTTGAGATTGAAAGCACCAACCTGGTTGTCAAGTTAGCTAATGGAGCAGCAGCCCTACTGGTATGAGTTTTTAAGGGGCATTAAGATCAAAACCTTTGGCCTCATCTACTGCATCTAGTTTGTCGTAATGGATTTCCATGGACAACTAGATGGATATGATGTCATTCTAGGAAGACCCTTCATGCGCACTACAGGTCTAGTCCATGACTAGTCCTCCAATAGGACTATTTGCGCAAGAATGAATAAATCATGATGGTCGACCTTCAGACATGGAAGGCCCACCCAATGATTGGAGATTTATTTGTAGCTGAGTCTGGTACCACACAAAGGACTGCCTCCCTGAATGTTTTCTAGGTGTGTAGTGAGAAGGATGTAGGAGAGGACCATATCAACACTGGTATACCCCACTGCTAGAACCCAAGTTCTCATAGAATTGGATGCACATCCTCACAACCATAGATGCAGTCGAGAAAAGAGGGACAAAAATGGTAGCCTATGATTCCAAGGTGCCCATGGCTATAGGGCCCTTAAATATGATCAATATCTTAAGGGCACTAGAAAATGGCCAAGGGGTGCGAAAGGTTAGGATGGATCTCCATTGGTTGAGATATGTGGGTGCCGTTTACAGTGCACCATGACTTCTCTTCTAATTAGGGGGCCAGGTTGGATGGAATCAAGGCTCCCCTAGGTTTCGTGAAGGAAGAGGAATCTCCTCTTGCCATAGCTAAGGCCCATTGGACACTAAACCTCTGCAAAAATACAAGGCCCCAAAGGCCAAAAACACCAAGACTTCTCCTAAGGAGAAGCAACCTATCCCAAAAGCCTTGGAGGATGACGAGGAAGAGGAGACTGATTTACATCAGGTCCCCAATCATTTTAAGGCTTACACAATCTAGGACCACAAAATACTTCTTGAGCAAGCTCAAAGGATACCAGACGAAGGGAAGCAATAGGGATATGATGGTCCGTAGCCTAAGGTCAAGAAAATGGATTTTGCATTAGAAGCCGAAGACCCTAAATTGTTCTACACAGCCGATGACTTCACCATCGAGTAAGAAGAGGCCCTAATTGCCCACTTGCATGAGTATCAAGGTTGCTTCAATTGGAAGTACACTAATATGAAGAGCGTGCCACCCAAGGTTGTAAAATATACCATCCCTATGATTGATTATATCATGCCGGCAAGGCAGAGACCCTACCTGATGAATCCAAAGTATGAAATGATTGTAAGAGAAGAGATACAAAAATGAATCAATGCACGATTCATCTACGAGATCGATCATATGGATTGGGTATTCCCCATTGTCATAGTGCTAAAAAGGAATGGCAAGATCCAGGTATGCATAGATCTAAAAAGGTAAATGCCACAACTCAAAAAGACCACTACTCTCTCGCTGCCATTTAGGGAGCACATTTTGGAAAGAGTCGCAACAGGAAAGGAGGCTTATAGCTTCCTAGATGGATTCTCTTGATACAATCAAGTATCTATAGCACGAGAGGATCAACACAAAACCCCATTTGCCATGGAATGGGAAGTTTATGCTTCCAAGGTGATGCTCTTCGGCCTCACCAATGCTCCCATAACATTCCAAAGATTAACGATCATGGCTTTCAAAGAATATCTGAGGGATTTCCTAGAGGTATTTCTAGATGATTTGTTTGTTCATTCCATGTGGGATCATCACCTTCAGTAACTACGACTTGTGTTTGAAAGGTGTCGTCTTTATAGGATCTCCCTCAACCCTCTTAAATGCCAATTCTAAGTTAAACACAAATTTATACTCGGGCATGTTGTGTCCAAAAAATGGAACCTACATGGACTATAAAAGGTCAAGCTGATCCTGGAGCTACCGGCCTCCCTAATGCAAAGGGTGTGTAGAGATTTACCAGGCATATGGGCTATTATTGTAGGTTTATCTAGAATTATGCCGAGATTGCCCACCCTTTGTATAAGTTGTTGATCATATTCCATTAGATGGAGGAATGTCAAATCTCCTACAAAATTCTCAAACTTTTTCTGGCTTCACCTTGACTTTAAATGTTGTAGGCCATCCATCGAGGAAAAGAGCTAAAGAAAGAAGTCACTTGTATAAAGCAGCAAGCGATAGAGGAAGCTAGAGCCTAGCAAGCCAAGGCAAAACACTTAGGGCTAGTGCAAGACATATGTGGAAGGGTTAAACCCCATGGATGAGCTAACCATTGCACCAGCTAGAGTGCAAATTGTGCAGGGAAACTATTTGCTCTATGGAAGTTTTTGTGGACCTCGGGGCAAGTCACAACCTAATATCCTACGAGGTGTGCACCCAACCCCAGGCATCGAAGGTAACACTTGAGCCTACCCTTGTCATGGTACATGCAATAAATGGTAAGATCTCGCCTACTATAGATTGTGTGGAATTGCCCATATCAATAACTAACCATAGTGTGGCGAGTTGATGTTATGTGATGCCTATAGGTGCCATGGACAAATAGGTCATCCAGAACCTAGTGATGGGCGGTCAATTGCCAAATTTACTAGTGTGAATGCACGGCGACACTGACAAATGATGGTTGTGCCTCAGTGATCTCGACTCCAGGATCTCAGACCCATTGGCCGGTTGTAAGTCCAACATTGCACCAACCCTCAGCATGACCACAGGTCCACTAACTCTATAATCAAATCTTCCTCATCCGCCTTTGCCGGCATCAAGGTGGTGCCTGCAACCTTTGGTGGAAATACCATCATGGCACTTAGAGGATAGGTAAAAGGGCTACGAATAGTTGTACCTTCCACATCAACAACCCCTACCCCTACCTCTTCCTCTAAGGGGAAGGAATCCTACTAGGTTCCAAGGAGACTACCTCCACCACATACTGTGCAATCTTTGGAGAATCGATCTCAACATGTAGCCTTGCTTCCACCATTACTTTCCACACCGATTCAATTACAAGCTACCAAACCAAGGGAATCTCAAGCAAGAAGACATGCATCAAAAGGAAAAAAGCAAGGAATCTACCCCAAATGGATTCCTAAGTGGCTACTTTAAGATCAAGGCTACTACGAGGGTTACGAGTATATCTAGGTGCCTAAGACCCACCTCCTCGCCGGTCCACCCACCCTTGTAGCACCCATTGATACCAAGTCTGTAGGTCCATCTAATGGCAAAGCAGTAGTAGTACCACAAGAACCTGCCGCTAACATGGAGGTAGAATCACAAGAACCTATTGCTAGCCCATCAAGGAAAAGTTACACCAAGGCAGGATCACAGGCGACTCCACTCTACCCATGAGTTCTTATGATGCAAGCAAGGCCATTGCCCACTACTATAGTAGCACGACAAGAACCTACTCCTAAAAAACGAGAAACATCACACGAACCTGCTGTAGCAAAGGAAAAATATGAAGCCCGATCCCCCGATGTGCCTCAATGGCCAATCCATTGAGAGCGGCTTACACTTCTACTTCCACATCAACAACTATCATGGTAGGTACACAAGAACCTACTTCTAAAAAGGGAGAGACACCACACAAATGTACCACTGCTCCTATAGGGGTGGTATTAGCACCACAAACACCAACATCACCCACAAGTGCCATGAGTCCTAAGAAGTCCCTCAAGTTTATCAAGATCTTCAAGCCGTACTACTTCCCATAGATGCTAGAACCCAGACCACACAGCTTGACAAAGATGAGATGAGGATGCCATTCATCCATAACTCTAAAGTGCAACTCTCTGCCCTCTTCACTAGTGCACTCAGAAAATATGCGGCTTGGAGAGATGCTAGGTATGTTAAGTCTTCACAAGGTTGATTTCACTCATATTCCTCAGGGCTAGGTGACAATAGGAGGTCCGCCATCCAAGTGAAATACGAGTCCCTATAGTGTCAGGACCTAGGTGAATAGCACCAAATGCAGGTCCACACGCATGAGGCATTCTAGGTGATTAGGTTTCTTACCCCCGTTAGTCAACTTCTGATACGGTCCTCCGCACTGTCAGGGGATCCCAAATTAACAACCCCTCACTATTCTATCCCTCACAAACTTCTAAAAAATGTCAAAAAATGTCAAGAATAACTCCAGAATGGCCAACCAGGAAAAATGTTGCATTAAGTGTAACCCCATGCGCACGTCTCCTTGGTAATGCAGTGCACGCTGGTTTGATAACACAGTGCACATCAATTTGGTAACATGACGGGCAATGCTAAGGTCACACATGGTGGGATACCGGCTAATGTAGTGCACAGTGGATTGGCAATGTGACATATGTCTAGATATGCCTAGCTAAAAGAAGGGAAATCATCCCCATAGCCCCTCTCTATACATAGCACTTTGTTACCACTACCAACATGTTCCCCTAGGCCACCTTTGGCTCTATGCTCTCAATGACCTTTCCATCCACTCATCTTTCCACTACAAGCCCAGTCTCGATTTTCATGTGTCCAAGCATAGTTACACCTACTATCAAGCATGCCATGAAGCCTTATCTGAAAGCTGCTAGCATAATGTCTCTGGTCAATGTCTCCCCTGTTACTCGGAACTGAACTTGGTCACCTAGTTTGTCTACAATCATTCGACCACGTTCACCTCCTTCATAGATGATTGGGGCATCACCCACCATTTCTAGCTTACCATCGACACCATCGGGGTAGTTTTTGGGTTCCCAATAATGATTGAGCCCTTTGTGAAGGTTCGACATCTTGAGAAGAAGCCAGCCCCCCTTTGGTTGATTAGGATGGAAGATTCCACAAGGGGGAATCCCAGTTGATGATATCATGGACCCAACCTATGTCAAGCTTGCTGGCATGCTGAGGTTCCTTACAATGGTGGAAATGTCTGGTCATCATTAGGTGGTGGTAACCAATTTGCTCCTTCAACTTCTTGATCTTGTCTAGTTTAGGACCAATTGGTTAGATTATTTTTATAAAGAAGTGGATATCCAGTGCCACAAGCCCCAACAGAAAATAGGGAACCCAATGTTGTTCATGCCAACAATTAAGCACATCATGAAGATAGCAAATTCGCCCCCACTGATCACTACGGGGTGGCATACCGTACCGTCGGGAGGATCCCTCCATCCCCAACTCTAGTGACCTCAATAGTTGAAGACCAAGAGAGACAGTGTAGGTTGGAGGAGGAGGCAAGGGCTGCCTCTATTTGGGAGCAACATAAGCTGAAGCGATCCCAACAAAGGACCACAAGGACAACTCAGCAAAGTCTAGCAATTATTCTTACAGCACTGCAAGTGGTCACTCACTCCTACATGGCCACACATGCTTAGGAATAGCAACAAGGGGCGGACCACCAATTTGGGTCACAGGCCTGGGTCACAGGCCGACCAACTCTATGATTATATCCTCAACTTCAATGACCTTGTTGGCCAAGGTATGTAGTCTCGCCAACATGTCCTTGAACTCTCAAGAAAAATTTCCTCTCTACTCTCCTCTCTTAAGGGTAAGGCCCCCATCATAGAATCCACAGCACCCTCCTCTACCAATTGGATAGACGTGCAAGAAGTACTTGGCCACTATGTAAAGCCCGAGTATGGGTCTACAAACATCTAAGGGAGTAGGCCCCAAGACATGCTGAACTAATGGAGATAGATTCATGGATTTTTTGGTACAAGGTGTCCATATAGCCCATAACATCTTCAAGAGGCAGCATGAGGTTAATGCAGAGTCTATAGCATGGAACCAAGATCTCGAGAGAATCCATTAGCTCACAAAGGAGCTTCAAACAGAAAAGGGTTGTACCGTTAGTCTCCAAGCAATCGAGGAAGCCTTGGAAGAAACAGCTAAAAAGGCAAGGGAGTTGGCTACTTCTCTACAAGAAAGGAATAAGGTCCTAGAAAAAGAACTCATGGCAAAAATGGTCAGAGCCATCACACTCTTTATCTAGAGCATGTAGGCCAAGCAAACTGTGGAGCAGCATCAAAAGGAAACAAAGAAGAAGCAGGTGGCAATGCACCGGCAAGTCGAGGCACTACACAAGTCAACTGGGAGTAGCTCGAATGGTACTACCAATTGTACCATCAATTGGAACTGGCCCACATGCAACCTGATGAGGAGATTGACCTAGACAGCCAAAAGGAGGTAGAATACGAGCAAATCCTTGATGCATCCACTAACCTCAACGCTCATGATCTCAAACCCCACATGGTGGAAGACACCTTCAACTTCCACGTCAATATTTTGAGGATAGCATCTATTCAATACCACCTAAATCTCACTAACCCACTTCCCCCCACATACATTTTCGATATTATGTGCTATCACTCTATCCATGCCCACTCCATTTTAGCTATGGCCTTTTCTAGCGACAACTTTAAATTAGCCGAGGATCAACATATTCAGCACCTACACTTGTACCCCATAATCCTCAATTTTTGTAGTTGGTATAGGTGCCTCCAAGAGTCCTTGCTTTTTCCCGCTGATCTAGAAAAAATACTAGAACTGTCTAAGCAAAGCAACCTCCCTACGTGGGCATGCACTCCACATTTCATGGCTAAAGGCCTTGGGTGGTTGCACGAACGTAGTCTGAAAGAAGCCCAATAAGCATATAATTATATTTTTCCCCATGAACTTATACAATACCCTCCCACTGCATCATACATCTTTATAAGAAAACCCTAGAGGCTATGAAACACATGTTTGATGAAGGCTTTAGCCATTTTGAAACTGAGAATGTCACTTACCCCCACAGTCTTTCCAAAGACGAAACTCATCTTGCCATTGCCGTCTTTAACTCCAGTGCCCACCCTAACACTTCTCAGCTTCCCCATCCACCCACTAATTCCATCCACTCCACTACCTCCCCATTAAATACTTATCTTAATTTTCATAATCCCACTATCTCCTCCCCTTCTACATAGCCATCTGTGTCATAGCCTTCCATGTCAAAACCCTCCACCACCACACACCTAGGATCAGCCTCTTCAAGAAATGCACAAGATCCTCCAAAAGATATCACTCCTGATTAGATCTAGAACATTTTGTGGATTGCCTTCCTACCCATGAAAGAGATACCACAGGAGCAATCTTCCACTAAGCTGGACTACTTCCAAATGGATGGAGAGGATAGAACAGAAGACATCCCAGCATATGATCTAAAGTTGTACTGCGTCCTCCACAAATGCATACCATTCAAGGATGCAACAAATCTAGGCCTGTGCAAAGGGAAACTACAAAGTTGTAACCTCAAATCTATGGATATTATGGAGGTCCAAGCCCTAACGGCTTTTGTCAAGTGAACATTCCAAAAGTTGCAGGATGCCATTAAGCCCAAAGCGTGAGGAGGCTACATAAATCCACATCCCCACCTAGGTGCCTTATACAGATGCAGCCGCAATAAGGGTACACGTGGCCTGGAGAATCCCTGTTTTGAAGAAGCAGGAGTATTGGTTCAGGTATTGAATGCATGCCACACCCGTTGAATCCATCCCACTTACATGCCTATGCCTTGCTGGTGGAAGTGGAGTCTCTTTTAAGAAATGCAAGAGAATGGCCCCAATGTAGTTTACAAATTTCCCCCAGTTGCCACCACCTATGATGTGACTATGCAGATGAAGGAGTATATCGACATGTACGCCAAAGTCCCAGATTTGGCGGTGGTCACCCCGATCCATTTTCTTTGCCTCTTGATCATTTTGTTTTATGGGACATTCCAAAGCATGGCCAACCCTGGAATAATGGAATCTTAATATCTGCCCCACGAGCTCATCTTCAACTTGGATGAACGGCCCAATTTCAAAGTCATATGCATGTACCTCCGAGTCTACAATCTTCATGTGCACCATATTCCAACCTTCAAGGACATGCATGACATGCATTTTTGGGAGCCCCATTTTTGTTTCTACAAAATTTCTCAAAGACTTTTTGACCACCACTCCCTCGTCCAATCTATGTTGACCACCGGATGTTGACCACCGGCCTACTTCACATCACTTGATCCAAGGATGGATCAGCTTCAGGAAGGGGGGCATGTTAACCCCTGGAGATAGAGTACAAGAAAGGCTAGGGTGAGAATGGAATTCTACCTTGGAGCACAGCCCAAGAGCTTGTAACATGTGAATAGGGAGAGTGGTGACAAGGAGTAGAGTTGGCACTCCCTTCAAAAGGTGCTATGTATAAAATTTAAAAATTTTGACTTTTGGTCGTCAGTTGTATGGGATGCAAGTTTAAGGAATAAAAGATCTCCTCCTTTCTAAGAAGTGTTCTCTATGTTTCTCTTATTCTTGCCTTTTTGAATGCCTCTCACCCCCCTTCCCCCTTCTTGCTTCATGCATCCCCTCCCCTTCCCTCTTTCCTTCCCCTCTCCCCCATCCCTCTTTCCCTCCTCCTTCGGAAGCCATTGGAGTGACACCTTGGATTGCATGGGCTTACATTTCTCCCATAAGGAGTGGTAGGAGGTGGAGAGCTCCCTTGGCATTCTTCCAAGATCCCCTTTCATGTGGAGTCACAGCTGGACTACACAAAGGGAGAGCTACATCCTGTGTTGCAGAGGTTGAAGCTCTTCTATCAAGGATTGGACTACAATGTACATGGAGGAAACATGAATCTTTGCAAAGACATATAACTTTAAGAAAATTAAGATACTACTCCACGTGAATTTTGATCATCGATGGGAATGATAATAATTCATTGAGTCAAACTTGATTGGTTAATCTTGCCATGTCATCCAAAATCTAGCATGACTATTGAATAATTATCACATCATTGAATAGTGTGATAGTCAAACGGTTGCCACATCATCAAAAAAAGTCTGATTGACAACTAATGACATGTCATTGAGATGGGTTGATCAGCAATGAAGGCTACATCATTGATGAGTCCCCAATTGGATTTGAAAAATAGCTTGACATATGGGAATTCATGGTGATGAGTCCAGTTGACAAAAGCAACAAGTACAGCAACTAGTTCAGTACATGACAAGGCGACGTGGGTAGAATTGTGGGCCTCATGCCTACAAGGAGACAGGTGCGAGAGTGGATCCATGTGAGCTTGACACCACATCCACGAGGGTGACCACATCCACGAGGTCACCATCTATGGACGAGGCGTATTCCTCATCCAGCTGAGCTCCTCTGACACTACCTTGACACTCATGGAGCAGAGCCCCATCCTCCTTGGCCCACATCTAGTGTACCTCTTTCCTTGGTACCATGGCTTTACAGTGGAGGACATGGACACGATACACCATGTTCCCCATTTTCCGGTTACGCTTCATTTCCCAAGGCTCCCAAAGGAGTATCAAGCCATCCTCCCCTCCATTGGTCGGGCATTTGGCACCGTGCTTGAGTCTCCACCAGAATCGGCCGCCTCAATTGTAGTAGATGACGGGGTCCCCAAGATTAGACTGGTGGGTTAAGACCCCACAGTCCCTCCTAGAGACCCTCAAAGGGAGATCCGAGAGTCCCTCCCAGAGACCCCAGAGTCCTCCTAGAGACCCTCGAAGGTGGCACACTTCATCAGCGAGTGGATATCTCTAGGTTACTAGGCCAGTGTCTTCGATGTAGATAGATGGGTCACCTAGCCAGAGATTTACCCCGAGCCATGGCCAAGTGCCTCAATCCCCCCACCCCCGTAGAGCAGGCAAAGTTAGAAGACCAAAGTCTAGCACCCCTCAAATAGGAGCAGTAGGAATCTCAGACCCCCTGGGTGACCCCCTCAGAAGGGGACTGTGGACCCAAGTCAAAAAGAACAAGAAACTAAGAAAACAGGCTCGCAAGCGCCACAGGTAGAGGGCCATATGCAAAGAGAGAGACAGAGTTGTCCTTGTAAGGCACCTAAGGAGGGGTAGCAATAGTAGGAGCACTTATGTGGAGATCTGCCTCCCCCAGTGAGAGGGGCCATTGCCCAGCCAGATGATTCTCCCGTGATGGAGGTTTAGCAACCGCATCCACCCTTGCATTAGCACAAGCAGCGAGCCCCAAGAGTGCATGATGAGTCGATGGCGGACGTTAGCTAGGCACTACTAAGGAGGAGCGTATCAAAAGCCCTGGTGAGCCTGATGAGTAGGGGGCATGTGGTTGTCCCTATTCCCCCCCCTTCCCCCTTCCCCTCCACTCCCCTCCCCTTGGGTTCCCTCTGCCCCCTCCTCCCCCCCTCGCCCCTCCTGCTATGATCACTCTCACCACCCGCCCCTTCCCTCTACCCCCCACCTCGTCCCTCCCCCGCTTTCCCCCTCCCCACCTCCGTAGCAAGTTCCTCAACCTCCCTCCCCTCCCTTGCTTTGATACCCCTGCCAGCAGGCAAGGGTAAGACGATGTCCCCTTTCTTCTCCCTCATCGCAACATTAGGCCCATTTGGGGAGGGAGCCAGACGGACAGGGCTCGTCGTCCTCCCACTCAATAGCTCCCAACCCCCAGCTTGGGGGTTCCTTGCCACAGGACTTCTGGAGGTTGGGACCTTGGAATTATCTAGAGATCTTGGACTCTTATCCTTTACCACTGGAGGTAATGCTTATGGTCTTGCAACCACAGAAGGGGGGTTTGATCAGCGCAGTGGGCTCTTAGACACAGCCCATTTGGAGTTTCCAGTTTGCCTTTATAGGGTTGGAGAACTAGACCCCAGAGGTGTTTGATACTATTATGGGAGATCAGATTTCACATATGATGGACGAGTGGATGGGAGCATGGAGATTGGACTTTGGTATGCCCATGGTGCGGAGGTGAATTTTCAGTTGAGCTTCATGCAAGAGGAGCTGACGTGTGGTTTGGTGGTAGGAGTTATCGGATTGCCACTTGAGGCAAAGTTGGATCAGGCATACTACTGGCCCCTCCAGAAGTGTGTGGAGCTATTTGGGGTGGAAGTCTCCTTCTTGATGAAGTGGGAACGGAAGATCGGCATTGAGCCAGTATCCACCCTAGTACGTCGTCACATAGACATGGACTATTTGCTCTTCGAACCCCCGGCAAAGTCACATAAGGTAGTCTTTTTGGAACATGCACCCACTCATAGGAGAGCCTTGTTCTCTCTACACCCCCATCCTCATGAATTGGACCATAGTGAGTTGGAACGTGCACGGGGGCTCCATGACCGTGCTCATAGGAGTTGCAGAGGGCAGTGGTAGGGTGGACAGTGGACATCCTTTTGATTCAGGAGCATATGTTCTCAGTAGCAGCAAACATTAGACGATGACACCACCTTCTCCTAGGGAGAGGTCCGGAGGAGTGGTCCCCTATAGTAGGATGAAGCGGAGGGGTTTGCATCTCGGTCTCACAAAACTTTGGCTCCATAGGTCTACGATTAGGGTGAGCTTATCCCAAGTGGGGAGTTATGATGGGAGTTAGGGCGGGAGAGTCCAAGATTGGGATCTTGAACGTTTATGCCCCAGCATGCAGACAGCACCGCCTGGCATTTTGGAGGACAGAGTGTCTTTTGGATGTAGACCCCTGGATTGTTGGAGGGGACTTCAACAAACCTAGAGTTTGGGGAAGACAAGCAAGGCAGTGCCTCCTTTCTGATATGCTAGCAATAGAGCATAGCACCTGGGAGCAATTCATTTTCATGATCAGCACAGCAAAGACTTGTGGCAAGAGCCAGATTTCAGGACAACACCCGGTAGCCTCCTTTTCTCTTTCGGACAGGGGAGACACGATGGACTGCTTAAAAGACTAGACCATTTCTATGTTGGGCACTAGGCATTGCACAGAGGCGGCTCTATTGGGATCTTGGTAGGTACCACGATGTTAGACCACTCTCCAATAGTACTTCACTTTGATCAGCCCTGCCGAGGTCTTCCCCAGAAGGGGGTCCGAATTCCAGAGGACCTCCTGCTGTAGGACGAGGAGATCCAACAGGTCATGGTAGAGATTTGGGAGTAGTCAGATATGACACTATGCGAGGGTTGGGCTTTGTGGGTGGCTGATGCAATCTAGAGGAGCACTGAGGAGTTACACGCTCATGCCCTTAGGCAGAGGAGAACTCTTCAAGAGCACGAGCGAGCTCATCGCCTCCATAGAGCAGCTCAGGGAGCAAGACCCAAGTTCTTAGTGACTTAGCAACAGGTTCAAGAGCGCTCACCTGAAGCTCCAGGACACAGAGATTCGACTGGCTGAGTTTTGCTATCACTCTTGCCAGGCTCAATGGGTACAACAGGGGGATAGGATGACAAAGCAATTTTTTCAGACCACTGGGTCCCAATTGACAGGCACACAGCTACAACATCTTCGAGATCTGTAGGGCATCATGCACACTGACCCGTAGGAGATTAGACATAACCGTGAGTTTTTACAATTAGGTCTTTCAGATGGAGAGGATGACTCCAGCTGGTATTGTGGCCCGAGAGGTGGTTTGGGATCACATTTCGACATTAGTCTCACTATATTTATGCAATAGAGTGGAGGAGCCTTTCATGGATGAGGAGCTCTAGAACCAAAAGTGTCCTGGTGAGGATGGTTTGACTCCAGCCTTCTTCTGGAACTTCTAGGAGATTATCTCCACTCGTTTCTGACTAGCATGCCAGGAGATTTTTGACACAGGATCCCTCCCTCAATCCCTGAGGAGGGGGTGGATTTGTTTGATCCTGAAAGAGGGAGATAGGTCAGACATCTGACAGTGGAGACCGATCACTCTAGTAAACATTGCATACAAGATCCTCGCCAAGGTCTTGAGCTTGCAGTTACGGCCCCATCTTACTGACATCATCCATGACACACAGACGGGATTCGTCCAGGAACGCAGCATCCTGGACAACATCTTCATGTTCTGGGAGGTAGTGGATTGGTCCAAGGAGGAGTCAAAGCTGCCGCAGGCCCGCCGTCCTTCTATTGGATTTTGAGAAGGCCTACGATAGGGTGGAGTGGTCCTTCTTGGAGGGTACTACACGGAGATTGGGTTTCTCAAACACATGGGTCAGAGGAGTTTCTACACATTATGCAGGGAGCTCTAGCTAGATGCTTATCGAAGGACACATAGGTGAGGCCTTTCCTCTCTCTCTCTTGGTCGACAGGGCTGCCCACTCGCTCCGTTCCTCTTCTTGCTTGTGACAAAGGCTTTGGGCTACTACTTGAGATCATTGGTGGCGGGCCTCATAGGGTTGAGGCTCCCAATCAAACAAGATGAGGAACTGCTTGACTCTAAGTTTGCAGATGACACGGCCCTGTATGTTGAGGGCACCACAGCAAGTTTAGAGAGAGTCAAGGGAGCCCTAGCTATTTACTGTGAGGCCTCAGGTGCACATATCAACTGGACAAAGTCCATAGGTTTCTTCATGGGCTATATGGAGACGTAGGAGATTTGTGATTGGGGGAGTTACTTTGGCTTTAGATGGATACCGCGGGGCTAGACAAAGAGATACCTCAATTGCCAAGTTGGTATTGACATTATAGCTGAGTAGCAGATCACCCTAGTCCTTGAGAGTGTTTGGTGCAAGCTTCTCTACTAGAGCTTAGTCAAGCTCTCCCTAGCAGGCCGTGCATTAGTGGCAAACCAGGTCCTTGCCATGACTTGGTATATCATCTCCTATTGGTGCTTTCACAGCGGATGCATTGGGTAGCTTCAATGGCTGGTTCAAAACTTCCTTTGGGCAGGTTCAAACAGCATGCAAAATGCAAGAGCCCGGGTTGCTTGGCAGACGGTTATCATGCCGTGAGCACTGGGAGGCTTGGGTATCATTGATCTAGAGATGCAGAGCCCCTAGGAAATTTGGTTGTTTGCAGCATCACCCTAGGTGCAGAGCCTTGGAAGCTCCTCTTACAGTGAGGGCTTCTCAAGAACACCCCATGCATCGGAGGACAGTGGTAGCTTTCACACAGATGGATCTTCTTAGAGGCCCTCATTACAGGGAAGGGTTCCCCCTTGATGAGGAGCCTTCACAAGGTGTGGTGGAGACTAGCAGGGGGTCTCATTCGTGCTCTGCCCAGATGCAAAGAGGAGTTTGAGTGGCAGCTCCTTATGTGGCACCCAGAGATTTGAGATTAGGAGGGGCGTATGCTCGGGCAACGGACTCACATTGGTTGGGCACAATGGGACAGTGGTCCGGCAAGTATTTTGGCAGATGGAGCAGATTACCCATGGAGGCAAAGGCAAGGCTTGGTGCCATAGCGCATTTGTGAGGGGCAGGGTAGCAGATGAGAGAGATTGACCTAGCCATCCCTGAGTCCTAGTGGGAGGGACTTCGCGTTTGGAGGAACAGCATTTGGTTGGGGCAGTTTTCTCGGATTGGTGTCCCCTTGAGGATGATGATGCAACAAGGTAGCATGCACCCCAACTTCTTTCATGTAGGACCTAGAGGCCTACTTCATCCGCTCACTAAGAGAGACCCTAAGATGGATGGGAGTCTTGATGGGATTCACTGGCAGATGATTAGAGTGGTGGGACATTTGGGGAAGAAGTGGCACATTGACCCTCCTAGTATCTCAGAGCAGGATGCCCCCAGATGGTGCCTCTGGCTGTGAGAGGGTAGACCCTTGAGGGAGGTCTAGTGGGATCCTAGAGAGATGTTCTGGCCCTTTAGGGGCATCCTTGCTGAGTAGATGGACGAGGTGTCCTTTTCCTACACCACATGTATTGGTAGGAGGCTTTAGATGGACTCCTTGAGGTGGACCCCCTCAAGGGAGAGGCATTGGGTGACCCAGAGAGTTCCTCGAGATGTCTATTCCAGGTTTTGGACACAGTTATGGCCCAATTTGTGGTCGAGAAAGATATCCTACTTCTTCTGGCTGGCCGCCTACGGACCCTTTCCCATCGAATCATGGTTGAAGTGGATGTGCGTGGAGGGGCAGTGCCACTATTGCTCTACTGGTTTCCTGGAGACTATCCTGCACTGCCTTTGGAGCTATCGTAGAGCAACGAGGATCTAGATGGGAACCCTCAGGATCATGACCCATATGCAGAGTCTTTAGAGGGACTACACCTGGGGGATGGTGGCCTGGTTGAATGAGGGAGGACACGTGTTCCAGATTGATGAGATCTCCCCAACCTACTGGATATAGGGTCAGAGCATTCAAGGATAGTGCTCCATGAGGTAGTCCCTCCTGATAGCCTAGCTCCCCCTTCTCCTCCGAAGCTCAGCATTTGGGAGGTGGTAGCCAATATCACTGCGTGGAACATTTGGGTGGCTCGCTACAGTCTGATGATTGATGAGCATCCAATTCCACCCTTGGCTACCCTAGTCGCCATCTAGCAGGATATCATCTACACTCTATGCTCCACTTGGGAGCATGGGACTCTAGGCTCTAGAGTGACTATCAAGTAGCGTGCTCAATTCTGCAAGGCTTGGCCTATAGGAATTTTCTACATCTTCACTCCACGAGGGATTTGCTAGTTGTATAGTCCCCCCACCTGGCTGTTAGCCCTTGTATAGAGATCCCCTAAGTAGTGAGTTGGGTTTCTCTAGAACATGCCGGTTTTTTCTTTCAGCCTTTTTCCAATTTTTCCATACTCAGCACCATTGGGGCTGCTGTTTTGTATGAAGTCTTTCAAGCATTAATAGAAGGTTCCTTTCTTTGCAAAAATAAAAATAGTGGATTGCACAACAAGCTCGAGGAGTCAAAAACTGTACATTGAAACTCTAAGTCAATCACAAATACATTTTTTAATGAAACCAACAAACTTAGAGAGTTGCATGCTACAAGTTAAAACTCTAGGAACTCAAGTACTTAGCTGCACAATGAACTTTGGGACTCTATTGAGTGAAGTCACCCAAGGAAAGTGAGCTCAACAAGCTGCAAGCTATGAATGAGTTGTAGGTATCGCAACTTGCAAGGTGATTTGAAGCAATTGTGAGCTACAAGACAAGCAAGCACAAGGATCCCATTCAAGTCCTCATTTGAGGCATGTAGTTTTCACACCATCTCTTGATTCTTGCCAATGATGTGCTATTGTAATATTTTGGAATTTCCTTAATGGCTACGTGTAATCAAGAAGCGTCTTTATTGTTGTGATCTACATTTGCAAATTCATGGGAATGAAGTTGCTCTTCTATTATATTCTATAATTGATCAAAGCAGGATAATGATTTGAAAAGCTATGATCCTATGGCTTATCCCTCAAAGTGATAACAATTTTTTCCACTATGCTTTATTTGGTGAGGTTGGTTAGTTGTGGGTTCAAGAATGAATCATATTTTTTCCGACATGGTATCAGGGTATAAAATGTCTTCCCAAGAGCCTAGTTGTAACATGGTCTAGGAGACAAGTTGTTGAAAGCTTTTGAATTCTACATCAACAATAAACGAATGATTTCCTCTTGAAATGAGGAAACACAGTGTTGAATTAAGTTTTGAAGTCCATAGACTCACAAAAGGTTTACCTCAAGATGGCTGATTTGATCCTCGTTAGGGAAACCAACAAGCTTGAGTCCACTATCAATTGTGGACGATGAAGGTCTAGAGCTGCCTCATTATCAAGAAATTTTGGAAATCATTATCAAAATAGAGTTGATACTCAAGGACATATATAACATAGTTCATGCAAGAGGTGAGCAAGAGGTGTGGTGTCTATTGTAGCAAATCATATTGTAATCCAAGATTGGGTTGTGAGGGGTATAGAAACTCTACCAATCCTCATTGGCACTATTGTGGGAATTTTCCTTCCATGATACAGCTACCAAAATGTACGTAGAGGCATGGAAGGTTCTCAAGAAGATGTTCTAGGTGAACAATATGAAGCTCAAATACTTGACCTTGAAACCAATCTTTGTAGATGGACGAGAGACTTTTGGTGTAGTACTACAACATGAAGATGAAAGTAATCAAAGGTCAACTCATGGCAGTTGGTCAAAAAACAAAATTGTTTTGATTTCTAGATTAGTGTTGGGCATGTTTCCTCGAAGCTAGAAAGGGTTTGTGAGACAAAAATTATTGCAAGACAAAGGTCAATGCGACTTTTGTTCAAAGGGCTTGTCGTATTGCTCCTAGAAAGAAGCGACTTATGACAGAAGTTTGGCAAATCCAAAGACAACCTTATTCTAGCAATGGGAATTAAAAAAGGGAGACATGGCAAGAGAAAGCAGTATGAGGGTTTCCTAGGGAAAAGTCTCTATAAAAAATCATGTACCACATGCAAGCAACCAAGCATTTAAAATGTCCCTATATTTATTTATTTATTTTTGTATAATTTCTTTCCCCTCTTTCATACATTTACATGTTGCAATTTTGATTCTTAAAGTACCCTCCATATATGTACATATGATCCTATTTGTAAATGGCATATATGGAGAGGGTTTGAGGTCTAAAAAGGCCAAATATAATAGGAAGCCCAAAACTTGTTTCAACTTTGGCATATTGGAACATTTTGCCAAAGACTACAGAAGAAAGAAGATAAGCTTGTGTAAAATTGATCTTTAAAAAAGCCAAGTTGAATTCCACAAAGATAGAGATAGAAAGCACAAAAGTAGAGCTCACTAATGTGAAGATGGAGTCGAAAAACATCCTAAAGGAATACCTTTCATTGCCTTGATGATGGAAAGATGTTTGGCACTTGTGGTAAATTTCATGGGTGAAGATTGGTATGTAGACAATGATGCATCAAAGAACATGTCAAAGACCCAAGAGAGGCTGTGATTTTAGACCATCATTGGAGTGGGTCCCAAATTGGATGCAACTTTCAATCCTACGTGTAGTAACATAACCTTATCAAAATTCTTAAGTTAAACTTTATAGTATCACATAAAGTACTGAAAGAGTAAAAAAATATAATCAAATTAATGGAAAAAGGTAAATGCCTCCTTCTTCAAAACATTCAATGCATATGGATTCTCAAATGTCTTAAGAACACTTGTCTATTTCCATAATTGGAGTCTACTCAATTCTCCCATATGTGTCATCTATATCATCTTCATAACCATCCCCAATAACAAATTAATGGGAACAACTAAATGTTCAAAACATTCAAAGCATATGGATTCTAAAATGTCTTAAGAACACTTGTCTACTAAAACCATTCAAATACAAAAACTGGCAATACAATTCCATAACTAGAGTCTCTTCAATTCTCCCATATGTGTCATCTACCTCATCTTCATCACCCTCCCCAGTCTAGGTTTCCTGTATGGGTTTCTCAATCACTTTCTCTTCCACAACCTCCTTCTCCCATGTATCAGCTAGCTCGCCTACCTCTATAAAATCAGGTTTCAATATCTCAGGAGGTTGGGGTTCCCGTGACGAGGTTACCACCGAATCTGCATTCAACTTCCCACCTTTCAAACCAAGCTCTTGATGCTCATCAGGCAAGTGATGAATAGCAGTCACTCTCTTCTTTATGTAATCACATTGAATAGGATCTTTTTCAACTCCAATTACATTTCGACCCTTTTTTAAGGCACATGTTGTGACTGTGCCTGAACTAGCAAATAGATCGAGTACCCACTCATGCTCATTTGAAAACAGATCTATGAGCTGATTAATTAGGAGTTGTGGTTTTTTATAAGGATTTACTATCTCCCCATTCTTATCCATGGTCACATGCCTGAGCTTCTTCGTCAACAGCTGGAATAATGAAATGATTAGGAGTAAATGGAGCAGATGAGGGAAAATTGATGTGACCAATATTTTTTTTCCAATCCACAGACCAATACCCAACTAAAATGTTTTTTGTAGCAGATGTGAATTGATGTCCTTTCATTTGTCTCACAGTAGGTTTCATCCTATGACATGCAATCAAAATAAGTTTTTAATTTATCAAAAAATCCACAATTATAACAATAATAATTGACCCAAAAAAATCCTTACATTTCATTGTTGCACTCACCAATAAAGGTGGTCATGTCTAGCACATTTGTCATTGATGACACTCATCACTGTCCCAGACTGCAAGTCTAAATGAAAAATTACGACACGCCAAAGCGTTGCCGACGTAATTGACATGAACTGGTCAAGAAGACTCATTAGTTCCTTTGCTTTGTAAGGGACCTCATCAAAGGTGGATCCGAGAATATTAAATCCGTATGGTATGTCTGCAATGACCAACGTGTACTCATTCTTTGGAACTATCTTCGACAATTCATTGCAATCTCCGTTGAGCACACGATAAAAGTTTGGTGGATGGTTTTCCCCCTGTCAAACTCTAACATGTCATCACTAAGAGTGATAGATTGTTATCTAGTTCAACGCTCTTTTTCTTTTGCAACCCGGTCAATCAATTGCTTAAAGCTTGCAGGCATCATACTACTCTCAAATTCCTTCTTGCCTCTTTTCTGAAGGTTGTTGTCAAAATAACAGTTCAATATTTTAAACATTCAAATCTACAATTCGAAAGAAAATTTCCATTAGAATATGTATACCAAATTTGACATACCATGCTTTTGAATACATTGAAATATGGAGCCAACAAGCTCTCCATCTTGCTATTCTCTGGATACTCCTCCCGAACAGCATCCCAATCCGGCATGTTCAATTGCCGAATCATTGCTTCCTGCATTCTCATGTATATTTTGTGCCTGCATTGAAAACACATGTAAAATTCTTCTCACTTTTACAATTGAAACAAAGTCTATTGAACCATTATTTGTAAAGAGATTAATCTAAAATCAAGAAGAGACATGATGCAAAGGAGAGAAGTTTACTTACTCATCAAATTCATTGCCCATTTCATCCAAAGAGAGATCCCCAGACACCACTCTGCCAAGCACAGACTTAATTAGAATCTCATCTTTAATTCCCTGCATGCTCTTCCATGTTGTGGCTCGAATTTCTTCAAGTAATGCCTTCAAGGTCTAGGTTTCTTTCTTGACTCCTTTAGGTATGAGTTTTTTTTTTGCCCTTTGATTTCAAAATTCTCCCACTTGGAAAAAATTGCATTTATCAAATCCCAAACTTCTCCACTATGAAATGCAATTTGAAACATCCCGTCCCATGATCTGAAGATGTCACTTGGCCTTGACGGATCTTTAATTATTGCGAAAATCCCAGTCTCATTCAACAAAGACAAGCGAAACTCTGGAGTGATCAAAAAACGATCCTCATTGAGTTTCGTAACAAACTCATTATGATAGAAACGAACCTGTTCTATCCAAGACATGGACTTCCTATACTCATTGTCATTATTGTGATCAAAAGCCAGTAAGTTTGCCTCCGAATCAGTCAAACCAGCATAAACTGTACAATTACATGTCTTGTAATGAGAGTTACATGGAAACTCAATATTCAACTGCCTTTTTGCCTCTGCTGAATGGGAGCCTCCAAGAGCAAAGTAGTTATAATCATTTGCTTTCCAATGATCAAAAGATGCCTTGTCTGAACAATCTTTTGGATCCACGAGCACAATCTAGTCCACAACTTGTGCATGCAGATTGTCCTTCATTTGTGACTTCAAATTCTCAATATGGAAAGGATGCATTTTTTGCACCTCAAATGGCCGAAGGCCCAGTTCTAGGATCAATAGGAGGTCTGATAACATGATCAATGTGCAAGAAGAAAGTCTGCCGATCCACAAGGTTATCTCGTTGTACCTTTGCTAGGACTCTATTTTGTTGTGTATCTGAGGTGCCATCTCCAATGTCAGCTCTTGGTACTTGTAGCTCACCATTGGTTGGGATTTCAATGATATCCAATGGCTGTACTCTCCTTGGAGCCTTTGATCTCGGTTTACTCCGTTTTTTTCCTTGTGCAATAGATGGAGTCTCCTCGACAACATCCTCATAAGACTCAAGAGGAAATGCACTTGCATCCAATAGAGGTCATTCTTTTGGGAGCAGTGCACTCAAACCATGCACACTTGGGGGGGTGCTCAAACCATGCCCACTTGGGGGTGCACTCAATCCATGATGGCCTGAAAGAGAAGGTGCTCTCAATCCATGTGTACCCATGGGAGTTCTTAATCCTTGTGTACTAGAGCCAAATTTTTCAGCTTCAACACGAGAAGATCCCTTTCCTTTTGACTTTGAAGAACCTCTTGGTTTGATTGGTGATGTTGCAGTATCTTCTTCATAACCCTCCTCTGTATGCTCCTCAAAATCACTATTGGAAGTTGATACCTCCATCTCCTTAATTATTTTATCAACCTCCACAATTTGATTTGTCAAGTGATAAATAAGATCCTCGACATACAAAACAAAATTGAATCTCTCATAGTATTCAAAAGAAATTACATAAACATAGAAAATTATAAATTACTTATGGATAGTAACTAACCTTCCCTTCCTCTTTGACTTGTTTTAATTGTTCTGCTATAGTGGGCGGAGAAACAGCGTTCAAAGAGAACTTCTCTTCCATAATAATACAAACAATAGGTTTCTTATTGCTATCAATCCCAAGCATTTCAACACATTCCTCGTGGTTATTTCTAGCCTTATGCAAGTACAAGCGGAGCTTTGCCACTACTCTACACACACATTCTATTCTACCTAAGTCCATGTTGGCATAAAGACAACATCTTTCCAAAGACACAGATTTCTGTGAAAGTTTGTTTGTTCGACATGATACCTACAAAAGACATAAACAATGTCCAAATATTATGATATCATGGAGAGAATATCTCAAGTTGAAAAAAACAAAAGCTAGTACAACAAGCTTGATGGTTTCTGAAAAGACTTTGAGAGTCTAACATCTACATTCTTCATGGAAAATGATGTAGACATGCTTATTACTAGAACATGATTTTGGACTAGAGAATTAAAAGCAAAAAAGCATGAAAAGTAGAATTTTCTCTTTGAATTATGGAGTTGTTTTTTAGTGTCTCTCTCTCTCTCTCTCTCTCTCTCTCTCTCTCTCTCTCTCTCTCTCTCTCTCTCTCTCTCTCTCTCTCTCTCTCTCTTCCTCCCTCTCTATCTCTCTCTCGATCTCTCTCGGTCCCTCAAACACACTCTCTCTCTCCCCTCTCGCTATGTCTCTCTCTCTCTCTCGCTCTCTTTCTCTTTCTCCCTATTTCTCTCTATCTCTCTCTCTCTCCCCTCTCACTATTTCTCTCTCTCTCTCTCTCTCTCTCTCTCTCTCTCTCTCTCTCTCTCTCTCTCTCTCTCTCTCTCTCTCTCTCTCTTTTCTTTCTCCCTATTTCTCTTTATCTCTCTCTCTCCCCTCTCCCTAACTCTCTCTCTCCTTCTCTCCCTCTCTCCCTAACTCTCTCTCCTTCTCTCCCTCTCTCCCTAACTCTCTCTCTCCTCTCCCTCAGCTAACACCAGTCGATGATATCATCAACTGAGCAAGCGCCCTGTCAATGATATCATCGACGGGCTACCAGCTCGTCGATGATATTTTTGATCGGGATATTGCCCTATCTATGATATCATCGATGGGCTACCAGCCCGTTGATGATATCATCGACCGAACTATGGGCATGCGCTCAAGGCGAGGCTAATCGATGGACTGCCTGCATTCGCTCAAGGCGAGGCTCGAGGCATGGGGAGCGTGGAAAAAAAGAGGTTGGGGAGGAGAATCAAAGGGCGAATTAGCGAGGGAGCTAGGAGAAGAAGAAGATGGCAGGGAAGAAGAAGCTCCCTTCAGTCCAAAAAAAATTATTATACGGGATTATGATCCAGAACAAAATAAGGATAACGTGTTGGCAAGGATGTTGGAGCATAAAGAAGCAATAATAGACCAATCGCTCATGCCATTCGGGATCCCCATTTTGGTCCACCAGATGCGGAGCTGTAACTACTCGTTGGTGGGAAACCACATGTTGTAACTGTCCCAATAGTACCATACATGTTATTTTACTGGTTCCGAACCAAGGATTTACCGGATTATCGAACTCTACGAAAACAAATGCATGAGGAGATGGACAGCTTACATGGCAAAGCTGGAGAGCTGAGAGGGGTGGACTCGTGGGGTAGAATATAGAGTAATTTATTTTTAGAAATGTTTCTTACTATTTTTAGTAAATAGGATAGACTAGCAATCAATACAATGTGTTTTCAAAAAATCAAACACTAAGAACTTTAAATCATATTCAAGCACACCACCCCCATTTTCAAAATAAGGTAAATTATAGTGAAGCACGCCATAAAATTTGATTTCACGACCGAATTAAAAATTTTGTACCCATTGTTGAAGTGCCTGAAAACAAGCCTTCTCCACCTCTGCATTTGGGTATGGAGCTTCCTTTATTTGAGGCTCGGGTGTTGATGTAGATGAGCTCGGCTGATCATTGCTTGGTGGAGGTGGAGGCACTTGTGCTTTCTTTTTAAGTTCTCTCTTTGGCTGGATTGGAATGTTAGGGTCCTTGGTGGCCTCTTTCTGTTGGCATGTAATTACATTTACAGGTTGTGCTCTCTCTCTCTCTCTCTCTCTCTCTCTCTCTCTCTCTCTCTCTCTCTCTCTCTCCTCTCACTATCTCTCTCTCTCTCTCTCTCTCTATCTCTCTCTCTATCTCTCTCTCTCCCCTCTCCCTAACTCTCTCTCTCCTTCTCTCCCTCTCTCCCTAACTCTCTCTCCTTCTCTCCCTCTCTCCCTAACTCTCTCTCTCCTCTCCACAGGTAGCAACATGCTAGCTGTCCACTCCACCCTTCTTCAAAGAAGGAGACTTTTTGTAACATTCCATTGGGTCCCATGGGTCGATTTCAGGCCCCCAGAGGATGATAATAATAGTTTCTTTCTTCTTCTTTCTTTCTCCTCTCCCTCAGCTAACACATGTCGATGATATCATCGATCGATCCAGTGCCCTGTCGATGATATCATCAATGGGCTACCAACCCATCGATGATATTTTCGACTGGGATATTGCCCTATCTATGATATCATCGATGGGGCTACCAGCCCGTCGATGATATCATTGACATTTGTGCACCCTGTCGATAATATCATCGATCGGGTGAACAACCCATCAATGATATCATCGACCGAGCTACAAGCATGCCCTCAAGGCGAGGCTAATCGACGGGCTACCTGCATGCGCTCAAGGCGAGGCTTGAGGCATGGGGAGTGCAAAAAAAAGAGGTTGGGGAGGAGAATCGAAGGGCGAATTAGCGAGGGAGCTAGGGGAAGAAGAAGATGGCAAGGAAGAAGAAGAAGAAGATGGTGGGGAAGAAGAAGCTCCCTTCAGTCCAAAAAAAATTAAACAAATGCATGAGGAGATGGAGAGCTTACGTGGCAAAGCTAGAGAGCTGAGAGGGGTGGACTCATAGAAGGAGAGATGGAGAGGTTAGAGGAACTAACAAGAAGGGATTAGGGTAGAATATAGAGTAATTTATTTTTAGAAATGTTTCTTGCTATTTTTAGTAAATAGGATAGACTATAGCAATCAAAGCAATGTGTTTTCAAAAAATCAAAGATTAAGTACTTTAAATCATATTCAAGCACACCACCCCCATTTTCAAAATAAGGTAAATTATAGTGAAGCATGCTGTAAAATTTGATTTCATGACCGAATTAAAAATAAAAAACACTTAACCATAAGAAAATTGCACATACCTAGTGATTCTTTGAACTCTTGGGTGTATTTGGAAATAATGAGAAACAAATGTGGGAATCTCATGTTTATAGAGAAAATTTTCGATTTTTAGAAATTTCTCTATGCTCAAAACCCTAAACCTAACGTTGACTTTCATGATTAGGCATATAAGTTCCACCTTTCCTTGTTGCATGGTGCTTTTGGGGCATCCCCTTTGAAGCTTTCCAAATGTGTACTAGTGGTGGAACCTCTTTTGCCACCTTGGATGTGTCTCCTACTCCTTCACCTAAGCATGATGGTGGACATAGAAGCCCAAGTACTCAAATCCATGGACCTGATATTCCCATTGAAGAGAATGAAATAATAGATGTTGAAGCAAGCACAATAGGTCAACAAGTGTTATCAGATTTGTGGTCCATGTCTAAGTTCATTCAATGGCTCTCTTTGTTTTGTTTTTGGAGCTAGAAATTATTTCTTACAAGGGACATCTAATCTAGATGGATCTCAACGATTGTCTCGGTTATCACAAAAGGGAAGTGGAATTCAATCTTGTCTATTGAGGAGAGACTAAAGGGAAGACCAATGAATGTGGACCTCAAAAAATCTAGCTACACAAGAGGGAGAGCTTGTATAATGCTAGACACCGCACATCTGAAAGAGACCTGCAATACTCTTTGTTGTAGTAGAATGTGCCTAGTCACTTTTGGGGTTGCAAAATTAAGGGTGTTACGGCAAAATTATGTTGAAATGAATAAAGATGATCAAAATTTTTATTTAGCATGGTCTATAAGACCTAGGGAAAACAATATGAACAAAATTTTGTTTGAGTATTCATTCGGTTCAAGGATTGTTTGTCGCAAAGCATATAGACTTGCACATTGTCTTGGCAACGAAAGGCTAAAAAGACTACAGGCCCGCCTCTATGAAGACCCTCGCATTTGTACAACAGGACAAATGAGAGTGCCTGGACCACATGGCAATATGGTATGCTCGTGGTTGCAAGACTGACCAGTTTCACTTACCGGATAATTTCTCCAAGCATAAGATCCATTCCATGTACAAGGATGCCATGGTTACTACAGGTGATGAGTACGTGACATACCAGCATTTTTGTAGGATTTGGAAGAATGAATTCAACAGCGTGAAGATACCAAAGCTTTGTCACTTTGGTGTGTGTGCCACATGCGCAAACTTGAAGGCCTTGCATAATAGAAGTCAAGGAGAAGAGAGAGGTGTGTGTAATGATGCAGTGAAATTTTGCTTCGTTTTGACAAAAAGTGTTTGCTTGCAACATCTAATCATTTTCTATATTTGCAAAAGAAGCAATCGTAGAGTTGCAAATGCATCGAGAAATGCAAGCTCTTGAAAGGAAGAAGTTAGTGAAGCATCGCAAGAAGAGCTACCAATAGCCTGATAAGTACATAACCATCATCATTGATGGGATGGATCAAAAGAAGACCAATCTTCCACACTTCAAACGAGTGCCCAAGGATTTGAAAGAGGAGAACTTCATCACATATCATGTGGTTTGATGCATGATCTACCATGGTGAAAATCCCCAAGGTTTATCTGACGACACCAAATGTAAGAAATGATCCTACTCTCATAGTTTCCATTCTTAATGATGCATTAAGAAATCTTACACAACCTCTTCCCAAAGTGTTGTATGTCCAACTTGATAACACATCGAGAGAGAACAAGAATCAAATATCTTTGCATGCTTGTGGAGAAAGGCATATTTCCAAAAGTGAAACTAGGATTCCTTATGGTGGGTCACATACGACCATATTGATTAGATGTTTAGCTAGTTCTCAGTAAAGCTGAGAAGGAAAGAAGCATGGGATGGGGATGCAATGATTCGCATTTTACAGGATGCATATGTGCCAAAATCGATAATTGCAAACATGGAAAAAACAACAGATTTCAAACGCTTTGTGTTTGGTGACAATGAGCGAATTGATTGATGTATTGAGAAGCTTAACAAGTTAAGCTTTCAACACCAATTTTGAATGAATAAAGATCACGAAGGCATGACATTATTGTGGGGGAAGTTCTATTTCACATCACCAACTTGGGTTCTAGTCAAAGGATTGAAGTTCTTGAAGTGTGTTCCAAAGCGTGAGTTGTATGTGGCACCCTTACAACCTTTACAATCAGTGAAGGAGTTGCAATGAGCCATGAAGGAGGGGAGAGATGTAAACCCTATAAGTTTAGTCAATGAGATTAGAGAAACAATCCGGCATGCTACAACGTATTTTGAAGATGTGATGTGGACATGGTGGAATCCATTCTTTGCATCCCAAATACTTATCAATCACCTACTAAATGACCCCCAAGATGTGTCAGATTTTAGTCGGGGCCACAATGCATTGAATAAGATTTTGTAAATGCGCGTATGAATGCTTCTTCAAGTGCACATTTACATGTACCTTCAAAGAAGAACTATCTTGGGGAGGAGAGAGAAATGTACGTTGGAGTGAGAAAGTCCAAAAAAGCCAGGGAAAGGGTTCAAGAAATGTGGAGTGGTAGCATCGAGGACTTGGCAGTGGGTATGATGGTTGCTGTGTTAGCAACAAATGATCCTAGTGGATTTCATTTTTGGATTGCTAAAGTTGTGAAAGTCGAAAAGGAAGGTTCAAACACCACGTCAATAGAGGTGCATTGGTTTTTCACCAAGTCCATGGATGCATTCACGGGTCGATATAACCCAGAGATGGTGGTAACAAGGAAGCGTGGCCAAAAAGGGAAGAGGGCGACAAAGAATTGTCCAAGAATTGATACTCTACAATTGGATCAGGTAGATATTTGCTATCTGGAAGAAGACGGGTGGCTGGAAGATTCCTAGCAGAATTTTGACAGAGTTGACCATAACTACTATGGCAACAACCGGGGGGATAGGGGGCCTTTTTATAGATTTCACTATCCCTACGGCCGAGGGGATGGCGTAAGGCGACGGGGCGTGGGGATAGAGGAAATGGCTACGGTCGAGGGGATAAACACTCGAGCGACGAACCATGGAGGGATGAGTGGAGGGTAATGACCGACAGGATAGCAGTACGGCAACGGCCACCAGGATAGCAATATGGCGACGGTCGTCAAGATAGCAGTTTGGCAACGTGGCTAACAAGATAGTAATTTGCTGACTGAGAGAGAGGAGAAAGGGGAAGAAAGGGAAGAAGGGGGAGGGTGGAAGGGACAGGGGGTGGGGGAAGGGAAGAGTAGGAGGCGAGAGAGAGAGAGAGAGAGAGAGAGAGAGAGAGAGAGAGAGAGGTGGGGGGGAATAAAAGGTTATGAAGGGGTGGTTGTGAATGTGAGGTGTATGGATGAGGCATGTGGTGGACTTTGAGGTCAGCGTGCGAGAAAATGTGAAATGGACGTACTAACCATAATCACCTAGTACTAATCGTGAATATGTGTGGGTGTATGTGCAGGGAGGTGACTTGTGAGTTGCGGGTGCGTCGTGGTGACATGCCTACCATACAGACTCAGCTTAGACCTAGACTCTCGGTGATCATGTGGAATGCAATGGAGACAAATGTCATGCCGCTGCATAGCATGTTAACATCATGTAGAGCACATGTCTAACTTGTGTCTCATTTTGGTTGCCAAAGGTGCATAGGTGTGGTGATGATCCTTTGTGGGAAGATCTTTGTCGTGGGATAAGCGGGTTCTTATGTGACTGCCATCGATGCGAAAACTTGCTCTCGTGGTTCGGGCAGCGCTATTGGTGATGGTATCAGCAGAACATCCCTTGATGGCTCTCACCCTCAGACTTGGAGGAAGGTTCTTGTGTAACTCCCCCATTATAAGGATCGGTTCTTGTGTTGCTTCCTCCTTTTGTCCTGGTCGATCTCCTCGCCTTGAGTTGTACAATTCGTGGTACTAGGGCACATTTAAGACCTGGGGGTTTGTGTGTTGACACGTTCGACAGTAGGTTCTTGTGGTACTGCATCCATGGTTGACACAGGTTCTTGTGTTACTACCTTCGGAACCCCCCGCGGTTTGAGATTTGAACTTTGGTACCCAAATGATCGGCTTGCCTTTGTAATTATCCTAGTTTTCCAAGAGCTTGGTGGCGACCCAGTGCTTGTGGGGATGCTACGGTTGGAGGGTTGGATTAGGGCCTAAGAGCCGAGATGATGAATGTCCCCGTCGGAGTCGTCCCAGGAGTGATCAGGGAGCCATACTCTGCTTGGATATTTTCGAGCCGTTGGTTATGTTGAAGTAGTGTTGAGCGCAGAGAATAGCTTCTTGTACCTACTGTTCACGTTATTCTTGAGTGAGCGATAGCAGTGGCAAAGTAATTTGCGATTGTACTCCACCACCGCAGTTGGTTCTTTGTTCCTTCTTGGGCTTTCTTCGGAGGGTTGGGATTTTGAGTGCTAGAGGTGGATGGGGCCTTAGGTCCGCCCTCACTTAGAACTTCTTTGCCCAAGGCCAATGATGGTGTAGTAGGGAGACCGGGGCATGGTTCACAAAGAAGAATTACCACCACAGTCCTCCCACCAATTGTGAGGGATGTTGTTCTATCCCTCCAGCCGATTTGACAGTTCACGGCATGACACCAGGTCCTTCCCAATATTATATGTTTGTCAGTCGCTTCTGTGAGGAGAACATAAAACTCGAATCTCTACTGCCTAGCGAACAACCGTTAGACTCAAGTCCACATATCATAATGTACTTAAGAGTCGACCATTGATAGCGTGTACTGAAGCGACAGTGAGATTTAGGGGTACCTATAGCTTCTCCCATACACCACAGAAGATGAAGTTGTGGCTCACTCCCAGATCCATGAGTGCTTGGATGCGTAAGCCTAGACCCTGCAATTGGACATTAAACCTGGCTAGTTCTATCGTTAGCTCATCAAGTACAATAGTGCTTGGTGGTCCACAAAGAAGATGAACTTGTTGGCCAACAAGTAATGCCTGAACTTCTTGACTGCATAGACCATGGCTAGACCCTCCCTCTTTGTTGTTGTGTAGTTAACTTCAACCTCGTTCAATCGTCGACTCACGAAGTAAACTGGGTAGTCCAGGTTATACTCTCCTAGGGGCTATCACATAGCTGATAGCAAAAGTGAAGGCATCTATGTGAACATGGAATATAAGATTCCAATCCGGGGCTCGTAATACCGATGCAATGGCCAGGGCTGGTTGGAAGGTTTCTAAGGAGTTCTAGCATTCCTCAGTGTACTCAAAGACGACTAATAGTTTTTGTAGTGGCCGGGCTATGTCCACGTAGAACAGAATGAATCTTCGATAGTAGCTCGTGTAGTCGGTAAATTGTTGCACTCCCTTGGCGTTGGTGGGGGTGGTAATTCCAAGATGAACTTGATTTTGTTGTGGTCCATGGAGATACCATTCTGGGACACTATGTGGTGAGAATTACACTGTTACCCAAAATTGGCACTTAAGGGGGTTCAAGGATAAACGGGACAACCAGCACTTTCCAAGACTAGTCTTAGGTATTTCAAGTGATCATCCCATGTTGAGCTCACGCATATGTCATCCAAGAAGACTTCCACAAAGTCCCTTAGGTACTGCTTGAAGACGGTGATCATCAACCATTGGAAGGTGGCGGGCGCATTGGTCAGCCCAAATATCATTACTCTAGCCACATAGACATCTCACTCGGTTGCAAAGACCGTTTTGTGTTGATCTTGCGGAGCGATGGACGCTTGGTTGTATCCAGAGAATTTGTCTAGGAAGTTATAGGATTCCTTTACAGCTACCCTTTCCAGGACTTGTTCCGTGAATGGCAAGGGGTAGTGATCACACCTGGTTGCGGTGTTAACTTTTTTCAGGTCTACGCATACTCGAATCTTTCCATTTTTCTTCAGGACTATCACGATGGGTGACACCCAGTCTCGGTATGCTCAATCTCATAGATGAATCCCACATCTATGAGTTTTTGGATTTCCTCCCTCAGTATGAGCGCGTATTTGGGATTCATAGAGTAGGGATGTTGATGTACTGGCCTGGCATCATCAAGCATGGGTATCATGTGCTGTACAAATTCAGTGGGCACCCCTTTCATATCTGTCTATTTTCAGGCCATACAGTCCTTGTATTCTCAAAGGAGAGCTATTAAAGTGTTCTCCTCATTGGCGGAGAGATCATCGGCAATGAATACCGATTGGGGGTCCTGAGCTTCTAGAGCCAAGTTTACCTCCTTGACTGGGGTTGGGTCATCATATCTTTAGGAGCACTCGTCTTCCCAAGATCTCTTGGCCTGTTGGTATAAGATCTTGCAATCCTCAATCGTATAGGCCTTGTAGTGGACTAGTACTTGTTGTAGATCCTCCTTCTCTCCACCTTCCTCTTCTATTACTTCATGGGGGGTGGTCCTCTTGGCCTCGGGCTTTTGGACAATGGGAGTTTTGGACCTGAAGGGGGCTATTTCATGGCACTTATAGAGCCAACTGGGGAGTTTACCTTGCTTACCTTGGCTCCCCAATTGGAGGAGAACTCATGATGGGCGGTAGTGGCACCAACATATGCTAGCCAATGGAGGTCTGATTTGACCCTTACTGTCCCCTTGCTCACCTCGTGGAGTTTGAGCATGTTGAACATCCTAAGGGGAACCATCGGGGTCAACCTCTCAAGTTCGGGAGCTGTAACATGGGAACCCTATTCTCTTTGGGACATCAATGTTGGCCAAGATGTGCATCCAATTCTAAGAGGATTCCGACTCGGAGAGAGATGCATACCAAAACTCATTGGAATTTTTTTCATCCTCTTCCCTCTCACAGGGTTGGAACAACTTCAGGCATGTTGTCCGGATGGCTGTGTCAAATTCCACAGCAGCGAAGAGTTGTCCTGATAGGTGGGCCTTGTAGGTGCGCAAGTCCACCCACATGATTTGCTCCTCTTGCCACAAATAGACGTCAGTACGCTAATCATGTACGAGCTTGGAGATTCGCAAGAAGGGCCTGCCTAGGATGGGTTCATATCCTGGCTCTGCTGAGTAAAGTCCATGACTACAAACCTGACGGGGTACGTGAAACTAAATACTTTGATGTTAATACCAATGAGGACTCACAAGGGTTCCACAGTTTCGCCATCGGCTAACTTCACCACCAAATGGGTTTGCTCGAGCACATGTTTTCCCCACTTCACCCATGATTCCTTGGTATAGACACTCACCCCCACTCCACCATCCAGGATGGCATCAAAATTTTGGTGCTGGTAGGTTATGGGAATAGCCGCATTAGTGTCATCACCTTCGAAGTATTGGCCTAACTTATTGATGGGACCCTTGGGCAAGTTATGTCACTCCTCTGGCGATTGATCAGCCTTAGGACTAGCAAGTCCTGGGGGCAAGAAGCATCTGTTCATCCAGTTGGATAGGTCTTGCCACAGGGTAGGATTCTCTTAACAAGGAGGCGATCGGCATTTTTACCTCGATAGAGAGGAAGGCTGCCAACCCAGCACTATTGCAGGGTTCCTGTGATGTCTCTCTACCTACTAATAGCAGATCCTCAAAACAATTAAGGTATCCTTCTCCCTGTAGGTTTTGCAATACTGGGTCCTCTTGGAACATTTGTTGCATGAAATTTGGAGCCATTGACTTATCAAAGCTAGAACGTTCCTCTTCTTCTACCCTTTCTGGCACCCTGAGCGCCTTTGCCCCTCTGTGAGTGGTCAAGTGGGCTAGTGGATGGTATCCGACCCTCTGCTAGCCTTGATTCTATGTTCGAACTTCTCCTAGCAATCTAGTACCAAGCCCTGAGCCTCTATTACATATTGTTTTTCCAGGGCTGGATCCGGATAGGTTTTCTTATACGAAGGCAGGGTGCGAGGCCTTGGGCCTGCATTGGCTTGTTTACATCCAAGTATAGAGGTACACTCAGGTCACGTTGGGTGGAAGCCTATGTCCGGAGGCAGAGGAGGTTGTGAGGGTGGTTTTCTCCTCATTGGAACCGTCTTGAATGAGCACCTGGTCGGCCCCCTCGTTTACCCATATGGCCTTCTTGGACCGGGTTTGCGGTGGTTGGGACATCTTTGGATTTCTTGGTAGGGACTCTTTATCCTTCCTTGCCTGTTTCTTCGTTGCCTTGCCTATGGCTTTGGCCTACATTCTTGTGATGACCTTCAAGGGTACCACTGCCACCTGGCCCTGTTCAATAGCAAGTTAAGCCTAGTGCTCTTCGGCGGGGTGACCAGAGTTGCTGGTCTTCTCAAGGGACGATCCTTGAATAAATTTTCTATTCCACACCCAGCACACAAAGGTGTAGTCCTTGTTGGTGGTGGAACAGCTGAGGTAAGATCCCTGTAAGGGCAGTGTCATAAGAAATGTGGCCCCTGGTACTTGAAGCACGACACCGGAGGGTTGCCCTGTGCGGGCCGTGGCAGGTATAACATTGGATCGAGGGCCTTCGAGCTTGCAGGCTTCACAAGGTTTGGGCCACAAATAACCCAAGCGGTTACAGGCCTTACGGGGTTTGAGCCGCAAATGGCTCAAGATCGGCCTCGCCACTCTAGGTTTTGAGCCTCGTAAATGGGTTTTGAGACTCAAATGGCTTAGGACTCACAGGTGCGAGATTAATACAAGTGCTATTTGGAACCTGGTAAGGAGCACCTCCTAATTCTAGGATTGTCCCAAGCGCTCTTATATGGTTAATACAAGTGCTATTTCTGACACACGAAGAGTGAAACAATAGAGGAGAGATGGAAAGGATAGTAAAGATGCCTTGGTACCCTACGGGCCCAAGAGCCTTATGAATGTAAAGAAAGGGAGAGTGCAAAAAGAAAAAAGGTTGGGTGTCCCTTCAAAAGGTGACTTGTATAAAAGGCCAAATGGTTAACTTTGGTCTTCATTGTTGCATGCACAAGTTTGGAATACAAGCTCCCTCTTCTCTTCAAGAGTGTCTTTGGGTGCTCTCTTGTTTTCTTTGTAGTGCCTTTGTGCTTGCCACTCCATCCCCCTTCACTCTCTTCTCCCCTCCTCTCCTCTTCTCCCTTTCCTCTCCCTTCTCTCCCTTCCCTCTTTCTCTTGTGGAACCACATTGCAACAATCAAGGAGCCGCTTGAGTGACACATGCAGACAGCTCGTGCTTTGCATTGCTCTCATAAGGAGTAGCTTGGAGTAGAGTCTCCATCGGCATTCCTTCAAGATCCCCATGACACGTGAGTCACCGTTGAGACTACACATCTTTGGTGCCACTGTCAGGGAGTTCAAGGTATTCTTTTGCATTGCATTTGCTTTCTCTTGTAATCTACCCATTGCACATTGTTTCAAGCTTAACTTGGAGCTTTGTTAGTGGAGTTGTCGAAGAGGAATGAGGAAGGAAGTGTGAGTTTGGACGGAAAAGAGAGGAAACCTATCATTTTCTATTGGAAAGGGAGTCTATGAAATAGGACCAACAAATAGGGTGGGGGACTATACATACATCCAATGAATACTTGGTTTGAGAATACATAGAAAATAGCTACAAGCCAAGCCTTGCAAAAATGTGTGTGCCTCTTAGTGGTGGTCGTTTGGGATCCCATCGTCCCTTGCTCCCGTATGGCATGAAATGAGTAGATAATATCATGCCAAATGGTGATAAGTGTGGCTACAGGGGGGACATGATGGCCTCCCGTCATCAATCTACACAATGGATGAACCAGGGCCCCACCTAACCCTATAAACGCACAAGGTGTCCCTTTGGCTAGTCTAGGGCAGTATAGAGCACAACAGGCTCCCCTACTACCACCCATACTAGGTCCCCAACCTCCCCCACCCTGTATAAATCCCGTCCATCAAGTATTGGTAGAGGAAGTGCCTAATGATTGGGAGGAACTGCGGATCAGGATCACGGGCACCCCGCCTATTACTCTTATGAGGAAGGAAGTGACACCCTAAGTCACTACCTCCTGCAAGAGGATGGGTCACATAGTGTCCCAAAATGGAATCTCTACGGAGCCCAACGATTTATTGGGCATATAGGCTATTACCGGAGGTTATTTTGTTCTATGCCAACATAGCCTACCACCCTAGTACTGAGATCTCTCGACTGGAGTTTAATATTCCACGTCCACGTTGATGCCTCTAACTTTGCCATTGGATGTGTGTTAGCTCAGCCCGGGGAGCATAATTTGGAATACTCGGTATACTTTGCAAGCCGTCAACTAAATGGCCAAAGTTAACTACACCACCACCGAGAGAGAGGGTCTTGCCATGGTCTATGCAGTCAAGAAATTCAGGCACTACTTGTTAGCAAACAAGTTTTTCTTCTTTGTGGACCATCAAGCACTGCTGTACTTGGTCAACAAACCCTGCATGACAGGATGCATCACTAGGTGGATGTTGATCCTGTTGGAATTTGACTTTGCGCAAGGGCAAAACTCATGTTTTAGCCAACCATCTATCGAGGAGATCTCTAACGGTGAAGCTCCAACATGAGTGGAAGATGATCTCCTCGACGCTTCCCTCTTCTTCCTCAATGTCATTTCGGAATGAGCCGTCAAAATCGGCCACTACTTGGCCAACGGACTACCCCTAAGACAAGGCCTTAAGAAGGATAGAGCCCATAAACTCATTAAGGACGTAGCGCCATACCAGCTGATAGCAGGCCAATTCTATCGCATGGGTACGGATAGCATATATCCTAGGTATAAGAGGCACGAGATTAGGTTTCTATTAAGAGGCCAATGCAATGGAAGTCAAAGTCCACACACAAGAGGAGAGGTGGGGAAGAGATATTGTTTGAGGTGGACGTGCATGACCTTGAGTATGAGGAAATTAAACAATACCTCAAGATTAAGGGACACAAAGTAGAATAACTTGCATATTAATTGCAACTATCATAAGGAATATGTTGCTTGATCAAATATTCTTTACTAAAAACATGATAGACAAGCTCACTTTACTAAAAAAGTAAAATCCTCCCTAATTCCAATATTCTTTTCAATACCTTTAATAAAAACATGATAGACATGATCATTTTACTAAAAAACTAAAATCCACCCTAATTCCAATATTCTTTTCAATCCCCTTTACTAAAAACATGATAGACATGCTCAATTGAATACTAGTGATTTTGAGTTGGATATAGTGTTGGATAGAAGGCGCAAAATATGTACAATAGCTAGATTGGTGCATGAAGGAGGAGGAGTGTTATTTTAAAATAAGTGAGAATAATCTTGTTAATCAGCTAGTTGATTGATGGAAAATAAGAGCTTGCTTGCTTGTTGCATGAAGGATATTTTGATGCTAGGAATTACAACTAGCTATTTGCTTTTGGAGCATGATATTCAACTAATATGTTGCATCTAAATGTGAGATACCAACATGTTATCCCCAAGGGTACATAAAGAATACAAAACATGACACTAGGCTAGCTAGGTATAGAGATGAGATTTGTATTCTTCTAAGCAATAAAAATACTACAAGCTAGTTGCAAGAGTGTAAGAGAATAGCATGACAAGTCCATGTGTGTGGCCATTAGTTGTAGGAATTATTGATTAGCAGGGCAAGTTGTAGCATGTTATAGAGGTGTCTCCCACTGGTGCTACATGTTGAGCTTTCAAAAAGCAAGCAAGGTGTGAGTAAATCATAGAGCCCAAAGGCTATAGCATGCTAGCAAGTTCGTGTCTCCTAGAGTCCTTGTCATCACTTGATCTTGAGAGTAAAATCCATAATATGTTCAAAAATCAACGCACACAAGTTGGAGTCTGTTCATGCCGCCTATCTAGCTTCCAATGTCATGAAATGGGAAAATCCTGGGCAACCACTTCCCAATTAAGGCAATATTCCTCGAATCCAAATCCGAGACTCCCAATCCCCTAACGGCCTTGGGAATGTTCATGGCATCCCATGGAATATAGTGCCAATTTCTTCGTCCCCTCTCCTCAACCCATATAAAGGCTCTCAACAGTTTCTCCACCTCCTGCTAAACCTCCATAGTGTAGCCAAATATTTTGTGGAGGCTACCAACACATGCTTCACTATTAGCACCCTTCCATTCCACCCCATCACTGCCCCATGCCAGGTCCAAACTTTGCCTCTAATTTTATCCTTGAACCAATCAAACCTCTATCTTAATGCTGCTCCCATCCCAAGGGGAGCACCCAATTACCTAACCACCACACATCGGCTAGGCATCTAGTGAGTCAGGATCTTCTCGAATCCATTCTAAGCCCAAAAGTTCATGGCTAGCTACACATCGACCTTGAGGCTTTATAGAACCACCTGTAATATGCCACACAATTTTGAATACTCCCCTGATCCTCCTCTGTTATAGATATCATATCATCTGTGAACAACATGTGCAAAACTACTCCCTCGACGGTAAAACCACGCCCCTAATTGACCCATCCACCAGCCCCTTCTTTATCATATTGATTAGGGGTATCGTACAAATAGAAAATAGTAGTGGTTCCGAGGGGCACCCTTGTCTCACAAACCGCCAAAGTTGCAATTGTCCCATAGTTCCACCAATCACACAAAGAATAGCCAAAGCATTGGCAAGAAGTACAATCACCATCACCATCATAAGGACCACATTTAATTTCTTGACCCGATCTTCTAATTGCTGCAACACCTCCTTTCTGTGTGGTCTTGTCATAGCACTAACACTTCTCTTTACTCCTATAGCGGAGAACTTTGTGAATTTCTTGAAGTTTAAGGCCGGCGACACACCACTCAAGAGCTTGTAGGGTCTAGGTCGAGGTGGCATCAATGTGCTCGAAGGTTATGGGTTCCATAAAAACGAGGGGCGCCCACCATGCCCTAAATTCCTTTAATAAAAGGTTAAAGGATCCAACAAAGCTTTATCTTCAGGCTAAAGCTGCATTAACGCACCCATCGCCTTGCTAATTAATCGCTTCTAATGACGAATTCGATTAAGGCATCAAAGTTAAGCCCAATCTATACCTTCACTCCCATCATATGTGAGCTCGGAGCTTGGCAATTGAGATGATGAGCTCGGAGCTCGGCAATTGAAGAATCAGATTGATGGCTTCACTCGTAATTCTCACAGAATTTCGCAAGGTTCGGCACCTTCCGTTGCTCGCAGATTGAATGCCTTTCAAGGTGCTGCATTCGCCTCAGGTTCTCTGCCTTTTGTTGCGATTTCAAACGATTCCGCATGCTTCATCACTCTGCGTTGCATGCAAGCGCTAAGCTCATCCCCTCTAAGCTTGCTAGCAAGTAGAAGCTTCTCGACGCAGCACTGCGACAATCAAATTTGCCTTACGCCTGTCGTTTACAGTACAACGAGCAGAATCTTAAAGGCGGAGCACTTACTACACGCTTGACTCAACAATATACCGCTTGGCAGCTGCATTTTTGGCCCTGACTTGCCATAGGTTGAAACTTGAATGTCAGTTGGCCGTCCCGTTGCAATTTTGATCAGTGCTGGTTGCTGGCTTACTCACGTTTTGATCACATTTTCACGCTAAAAGCTTCGTCGAAGACAGATTTGATATGCATTATCGTTTGGATGCTACGTTTTGCCGTGCTCGACAATTCTCTGCTCTGGAAACGCTGGCATTCTCTAAAGGGAAGCACTTGACTAGGGACTGTCATTTGTACAAACCGTCGAACATTTAGCACGATTAATCATGTTTGACAGAAACATGTAGTTTCACAATTCCGCTCGTGAACATTGAATTAGAGCGCGACAACGGTATCTTACATAATTGCTTGTTGAAAACTGTCAAAGTGTGGTTTCTTGAAGGCGAAAATTGTTGCTGTTACTTGTATTTACATGCCAACATCAGATACAAACAGTACAATAAGTCTCTGGTGTGATTCTTTAAAGTTGATGTATATATTTTGTTGACACGAAGCTGCGGATTTTTTTTGTTGCAGGAACGATTCTCAACGTGCAGGCACTTTCAGTTCTGACTCTATCTGTACACAAAGCTAGAGGATACAAACTGACAACTCTCCCTGTACTGGTTGCACAAAACTTGAAGTTGTTCAAGCACCTCAAATTCAACCGGCACCAGACAACATGAAACAAAGGTCCAACAAGTCTCCAAAAAATGCCGAGCAGAAACACAGTTTCGGTGCGTGAGATGGGCACGGCGTTTCGAGGGAATGCGGAAATACCAGTTGATTTCACGTTCTACGTGCGTTCTGGAAAGTTAAGCTGACGTCATGGCGCGACTTTAACATGTATGGTTGGAGCAGGAGATGACCTTGGCGAGGAGCTTGGTGATGATTTTCTTTCGTCATGGAAGCCCAGCAAATCGGCCACAACAGGATTGGATTTTGATGATGAACCGGTCCCAAAAAATCGCAAGGCGTCCTTCTCTCTAGCTAAATTGTAACCTCATTTAACTGTAATCCCCGGTCTTAGAAATCGCACCCTGCAATTTCGCTTGTTCTATCCAGCAAAAACGGCTCGAGTTTTCATCATAGTGGTTGTTGGATCGACCAGGGACATGTATTTCGATTTTGATAAAAGCTTAAAGGCTTTATCGAATTTCGATGTGGACATGACCGATCTTGAGTTTCCAAGCTCTACACAATTAAAAAAGCCAAGGAGCAGCAGCCAAGAAAAACATTTAAAGGAAGACGCCAAACGAGCAGATAGCAATACAAAGTTCTCTTTCAACTTCAACGGGTAAATCCAAGCGATCATACCCACAACGAAGACGGTCCTCTGTGTCCCGCATTAAAAGCATTTTCAAATTGAATTCATAATGTCGATTTAGTAAAAGCTATTTGTCCTATCGACAAGTACCAATTATAATATTTTAAGGTGTGGAAACACTGTAAAGTAAAACAACTAAGAGCTATCGATAAATAAAAACTACCCAAAAAAAAAAAAGTCGATACAAACTACAGATTAAGATTCAATGTAAACCCCTCAGAATTTGTGTATTACCTCAATAACATTGTTCTAGTTAAGAGAGATGCTGGAGATTTTTGCTCCCTTACCCTCTCACCCTCCCAAAAGAGGCTTGCAGGTGGGTCCATAAAATTTCGTTCTCTTATTGCAAGCATGTATGTATGCTTATCTGGAAATAGTTAATTTATTATTGATTTTCTTCTTACAAGGTTACTCGTTTAATAGTGTATAGGGTTGAGCTTTCCAAGCGTGATGTGGAGAAATTAATGCAAATGAGAAACAATTTTTCCCTCTCAGAATGTATTTTATGACGTGATGCAAAACTTCCCTTGGAATATTCCATGATGCTAACGTAACTAGTTGCAGGTTTGACGATGACCTTGATTTGGATGATGCACTTGTAAAGAATAGCGGACCTGAGAAGCCATTTAAATCAAATACGGGGAATATAGATATGAGCCCGTCTTCCCTTGGAAGTCATTATTACAAGCAAGAACACAAACTTGATGACTTAGAAGAGGGTGTTTCTGAATCAAACTCAGTGCTGCAGGCTGGTACTAGCAAAAGCAAAGGAAGTAAAACAATGAGGAACGATGGGATAAAAACACCTACTTCTCATAAATCAAATCCTTTAGAAGGGCTATTGTTCCCAGGTGATGATGCTTCCCAGCAAAAAGGCGTTTTTCCACTTCATGACACTCAAGAACGAGCATCTATTGAGTCAGATCCTTGTTCGCATGATGAAGATAGGGATCATAATATAAAGGTTTCTCCTGAAACGATGAAACATCCTGACTTGGAACAGACTCGGGAAGCACCTATACCTGCAGAGGTATATGATGGAAAGAAGGCCTGTACCAGTTACATCACACCAGTACAGACACTAAATAGGCGAAGTCTTGAGAGAAGCAGCCCTACAAGAAACCCTTTGATGGCTGAAGCTAAGGCCCCATCAATTGAAGATAAGCATGCAGCAAAGATTACACAGGATCTTTCTCATTTAGAGAACAATGCTCATGTCCAAAGTTTTAAGTCCTCAAAATACTTCTCATTTCCAGATGAATGTAGTCAAAAAAGTACCAAGGAGTCATACCTTGAGCTTGGTGTACAAAGCACCAAGAAAGGATTTGAGAAACAGATGGATGCTGGAAACAGTGCAGGAAAAACTGTACAGATGGCTGCAAAATGTGACACTGAAGACCTAGCTCTGAAGATGGTTAGCATATCTAATGGCACTGAGGTGGCTACGAAGGCAGATGAAAATTCTTGCAGGGAGGTGGTGAATAATGTAATAAAACTTGACACGAAATTCGAAACCAGGTAAGTTCCGGAGTTAGTTACAATTTCTGCAGCATATTTCACAACTGCTGTTTGTAATTATGCCTTTGTTTTGCTGTTGTTGCAGCAGAGGTAGTCTAAGATCTTCTGATCTGAAACCTTTGAAAAGACCACCGACTGTTTCCTTAGAGGAGCTTTCTAAAGATGGGCAGGGCGACCAACACCGTAGTCACACTGTAAGATTGGATTCCAGGTAAAGACTAACACAAGTCACTGATAGGATGCTATGAAATAGGAAGTCCTTCACATTTGTGTTTGACTATAGGGGTGCTAGTGCCACAAGAAACGCCCCCCCCCCCCCTTCCTGCCTGTACGCGCCCTTCCCTGGCCCAAACTGGTGCTTAAAATGAAACAATGGAGTCTGTAAACGTGTCTAGAGTTTTGAAATGTTTGCAAATAAACTGTCGCTTTGAGACTTCAATGCCAAGGACTTGACACAGGGTTCTTTGATGTAATTGGAGCAGAAGCATTCTCTATGACGGAGAAGGCCACACAGATAGGAAGACCTTGGCAATACTTAAACAGAAATTTTCGGAGGGCAATATACGGGGAGATTCAAATAAATCTTTAAAATCAACAGAAACAAAAACCTGTGGCAGGTTAATACTCTTTTACAATCTTTTTTTGAAGCCAATTTTTAAATTTAAAAAAGGTTGTTCTACTTTTCCTAAATCCAAACATAATATTGCCAGCCAAGAAGCAGAGTCGAGCAGCTTTGCCAAAGAAAGCAAGGCTTCCCAGGGACCTTTGACCGTACAACAAAATGGTAATGCTTGTGGACTCGAGGTAATTGCAGCCAGACAGTTTCTCGATACCCTTCCTGAGAAATCAGCAAAACGGTAAGAATGCCCTCCTGTGCAATGCTTCTGTTTCTGTTGTTTTTTTCTTCAATTGGACAACAATGTGAGCCTCTTCATTTGTTCACCTTCAAAAGAAATATATCCTATTCTCTTACTTCCATCTCTTAGTTTTCTATGTTTCTTTTTCCTCTGTTCAGTGGAATCACCACCTACACACCTATTTAATTCCTTTGGAGAGGGAATTGAACCCTGCAGAAGGCAAGAGGGGAGACAGACATCTCAATTGTCTTGCCTTGCTCATTTTGGGACTTTCTATGTTCAATTGAAAAAATGATTTTTATGTTCTGTTATTCCTTGATTTCATACGAGAGAATTTAGTTCAAGAGATAGGAGGATTTTTGCAACTTCCCATGACCACCTCATAAAAACATGTTGGCACATCATTTTGATTCCTTCTCTGAACTCTCTTTGAGCAGACACGCAAAAAGCCCGGGAGTATCAACACCTCCTCACCTATATGAAAGAAAAGTGGTGGATTTCAAGGAAGAGGACCCCGGCAATATATTCACCATTCCTCTTCAGGAAGCCCCCTTGCATCCAGCTACTGTGTAGCTAGGTCTCCCACATACTACCCTTCCTACCTTTAGCATGACTCACATGCACCAGTGGAGATTTTGGAGTCATTGGAGGATTGTGCCATGTGGGCAGTATTTTGAGGACTTCGGAAATTTTTTTGACATGGCTGCTTTAATGATAGGAATGCTGTTGAAAGAAGGCAGCACCTACTTGTGAGCCCCATCAGGGACATTAGGCCTGCCCAGGGAGATCTTCTACTGGTGTTATTATGACATATTTTGGGGACAGGCACCTAGGGACGGAGAGGATCCTTTAGGGCTGTTACGCCCTGTTTAGGTGCAGCATGAGCTGCAGGAGGCTGCAGTACAGCAGCCCCCACTGTCTGGGAAATGACCTGCAGTGGGCCATTTTGTTGAGTCGGCCAGCAGGTTGGCTGGTTGGCTGACTGACCAGCCTCACAAACTGGTATTTGGCCTGTCCAAGGGCTGTTCCCCTATATATATCTCTCTAACCAAGCCTCTCCAGCACACTTATCTCACTCACCACATGTTGCCTACCCTAGCCTACCCAAACATCTCCCTGAGGTGTGTGGAGTAGGACTTCTGGTACAGCAGAGGTTCCTTCAGCTTGTTGGAACCCTGCAGTGACTGTTTGTTCAAAGGTTCACTATTTTGTTGTTGCAATGTATTCACAGTTGATTTTCCTGTGTGTTGTCTGAGTGTCTGCAGAAGTTGAATGTGTGGAGGCATGGTCCCAGCACCCTTTGGGACAGGTATGAGTCCAAGAGCCTTGCCCATGTAGTCAGTCTTCAGCCTCAGTTCTCTCTCTACAGGCTGGAGATTCCATTTCAAAGAACGGTCAAAAGAAGGATAAGAGGAAAGTGAAGTGCAAGTAGACAACGCAATGGGAAGTTCAAGGAGTGGCTAGCAGAGATGGAGTGGGCACCAATTGAAGACTCTTCACACTGAGAGGTGTGGAGATTATTTTGGCAAGGATTTCTTTGTGTTTTGCAAGTACAGGGGGATTAAGAGTCAGATGATAGTTGCTCTCACTCAACAAAATATATTAGCGAAGCATGAGAACAGAGTCATTATGAAGATGGCAAGAAGCATAATGGAGGCAAAGGCCTGAGGCCATTCAAAATACAGTCTACATCATCAATAGAATGAAGATGAAAGCACTTAATGAGTAATACCATGAAAAGTTGGACTCAAATTGGAGAGAATTTACCTTCATTGGATACCACATGGATACCAAGGGATACAAGCAATATGATCCAGCTTTGAAGAAGATCGTGGTGAGCACAGATGTTGTCTTTGATGAGGAAGAGCAGAGGGGTCTGCCTCTCTCGAAGACTTTGTCACAATGTATGTCCAGGTGGTGCAAAATCCAAAGTGTCAGATATTACCAAAGCTAGTGATCAGTGTATGAGGCATTCTCAACACATCCAAAATTGAGTTTAGGCACACATGGGATTCAAACACTGGTATCACATGATGTAGAGCCTCACATGTTTGAGGAGACAGCTGAGCATCCAGAGTAGATGGCGACCATAGAGTCGAAAATTGATCCCATTCAGAGGAATCAGACATGGGACCTTGTTGCACGACCATTGAAGAGGAAGATCATAGGTACCAAGTGAATCAAGGCCAACTGTAAGTCCGACGGCACTCTGAACAAATGCAAGGCCAAGTTGGTGGCAAAAGGGTGTGCTCAAGGTGAGGGGCTGGACATGATAGACTTTTGCTCCTACAGCCCACATGACAACCCTTTGGACCATGTTGTCTTTTGGCAACCTGTCATGGATGGCCACTAGTGCAGATAGACGCGAAGTCTGCATTCCTCAACTGGGAGATAAAGGAGAAGGTATATGTTGAGCAGGCTCTAGGCTTTGGGGTTAGGGGAGGCAGATCGTAGGTAAGCTGAAGAAGGCTGAAACAGGCCCTGAGAGCTTCACCACTATTGGCGTCACTTGGAGTTCTTCAGACATCGACCTCAACACATTGGTACGAGATGGTCTTATCATGCCCATTGTATTGTAAGTTGATGACCTTATCATCTCTAGGATTCATCGTATTTGAGATATTACTTCCTTGTTATGAGAGAACTCTCCAAATATGATGCTCCTCACGTGGTTGATGATACATGTATCATCAGTTGGGAATCACACTTGACAACATGGTACAAGTTCTCCGGTATCTGAAGGGAACTTAAGACTATGCATCTTGGAGCTGAGCTTGAAGGATACAATGACTCAAATTGGGGTGAAGACATCGATTCATGATAGTCTACTACAGGTGGTCTCATTTCTTGGTCAAGCAGACAGTTGCTCTCTCACTTTCTCTCCCTCTTTCTATCTCTCTCTCTCTTATCGACAAGGAAGAGTACTTTCAGCAAGGATGGCTTCATGCAAGGCTGTTTGGCTGAGACAGTTGTTGGTAAATTCGGGGCACATCTAGGATGACCCTTCATTGATAGTGTAATAGTGAAATATGCATCGTTATAGCACACAACATAGTGTTCCATGATCGCATGAATCATTTTGAGGTGGATAGTCATTTCATCTGGAAGCTGATCGAAGATGGCATTGTGGAGCTTGTTTGCGGTTCAACAAAAGAGAATGTAGCCAATCTTCTTATGAAGGCACTTTCTCGAAAGCAGCTGGAGTATCTAATTCAGCGTGTGAGTATATGTGCACAGCCAAGCAATGAGAGGGGGTGTTGAAATAGGCAGTGCCTTCCTGTGATCCCCATCAGGGGACATTAGGTCAGATCTTGTAATGGTGATATTATGCCCTGTTTTGGGGGCCGACACCTGGGGAGGGAGAGGATCCTTTTTGGATTAGTAATCAGGGCTGTTAGGCCCTGTTTTGGTGCAGCAAAAGGCTGCAGTACAGCAGCCTCCACCATCTGGGAAATGACCCTGCAGTGGGCCATTTTATAGGTTGTAGGCCAGTCGGACTGCAGATTGATGGATCGGTTGACTGACCAGCCTCATAGACTGGCAGTCGGCTAGTCGAGGGACTCTTCCACCCCCCTATATAAACCTCTCCACCCCAGCCTCTCCAGCACAATTTCCCCTCACGTCCAGTGCCAGTGCCTCTCCACACTTGTTACTGCCTACCCTAGCCTACTAAACCTCTCCCTGAGGGCCTGGAGTAGGAGTTATGCTGAAGTAGGGGTTCCTTTACATTGTTGTAACCCTATGGTGACTTTTGGTGAGCGTTTGGTGCAAGCTTCTATATTGGAGCTCGGCCAAACTCTCCCTGGTAGGTAGGGCTCTTGTTGTCAACTAGGTGTTACTCACTACGTCCTGGTACATCGCATCTTGCTGGTGCTTCCACAGGGGCTTCTTGGGACATCTCAGAAGGCTGGTGCACAACTTTCTATGCGTGGATTCAGATGGCACACGGAACACCAAGGCTAGAGTGGCTTGGTAGACAATGATCCTTCCACAAGCTCAAGGTGGATTGGGGATTATAGACCTGGAGATGCAAAGCCAAGCCCTCCTAGGCAAGCTCGTGGTTCAGGGCTCACACCTGGCCCAGAGCATTGGAAGCTCCCCCTAGAGAGGGGACTTCTCAGGAACACCCCCCCGAAAGGTGGGCAGTGGGGCAGCAGTCTTACAAGTGGATTTTCTTGGAGACACCTCTCACAGGGAGGGGATCCCCCTTCATGAGGAGTGTGATTAGGGTGTGATGTAGGGTTTCAGGAGGACTCATCCGAGCCATCCCTTCCTACAAGGAGTTCAAGAGACAGCCTATTCTTTGGCACCCAGAGGTCAGAGATGCTGATGGTCTGATGCTAAAGGACAGAGGACGCACATCGGATGGGCGTAGTGGGATAGTGGCCCAGCGAGATCCTTTGGGTCTTGGTGATGGCTCTCCAAGGATACAGAGGCTAGAGCACAATCACTCTCTCACCTATGAGGCACATGCTTATGCATGGCCAAGATCGCGACTCAGCAATCCGTGAGTTGTGGTGAGAGGGGTTGCGTAGCCCTTGGACCCCTCACAGCTGGGACGGTCAGCTCTCATAGATGGGAGTACCTCTCAGGGTCCGTTTCTTCAGAGAGCACCTGGGCTTCATCTGCCGTAGCTTTTATAGGGTGTGACCAGGTAGCCTTCTATAGAGTGAGTTGAAGAGAGAGGCGGAGGAGCTGGCAGCCTTGGAGGATATAGAGTGGCAAAGGATCAGGGTGGTTGGACGCTTGGGCAAAGCATGGCATATAGATCTGACCACGGTCCTAGCTAGTCCAGAGGGAGCAATTTGGTGGCTTTGGCTGTGGGAGGGTAGGTCTCTTAGGGACATCCAGTGGAACCCAAGAGAGTGGTACTGGCTAGTGCGGGTGGGACACTCAGAGTGGATAGAGGAGGTGCCCTTCTTTTCTTATACGACCCACATTGGTAGGCACATCCAGTTGGAGGCAGCAACATGGCCCCGACTATGGTCTAGCCTATGACCACAAAAGATATTCTACTTCTATTAGATGGTGGCTCACGGGGCCCTACCCATCGGTCCCTAGCTAGAGCAGATGAGGGTCGATGGCAGATGTGCCCGTTGTACGGAGGGGGAGCTAGATCCCACACTGCCTATGGAGCTGCTCTATTGCATAGAAGATTCTGATGGCAACGTTCCGGATTGTGGTCATGACATAGAGGATGCAAAGAGACTTCACGTGGGGGATGGTGGCGTGGCTCATAGAGGGATGGCAAACTTTTGCCATTGGTTTGGTCTCACCGGCATACAGGATTCATGATGAGCAAGTCTTCCAAATTGAGTTCCTTGACACCGTACCGCTGTCCTGCACTCGCCCGCAACCGTTATCGGAGAATAGTGTGTGGGAGACATCCTTTTTTTGCTTTGGGATGGCGCCCCAGCTACACTATTACCTTGTCCACCCTTGGGAAGTGGGAGCCCTGTCGATGTTCAATTGCATATCTGAGTACTGGCAGAAAGTACTAAGTGCATCCAAGTGTCTCTGAAGACTTGACTTTTCTTCTGCAAAGGAGAGTACGGCATCTACATAGAACAAACAAAAGAAGGGTGTATCCTGGAATCTTGATCCCTTTTTCCTGCTATGGACTTGCATTGATTCATCAATGAACAGGCCAAAGAGGGTTGGGGAGAGAGGACACCCTTACTTCACATGAATGTCACTGCTTATTTTGATCTTGGGGGGGGGGGGGGGGGGAGAGAGAGAGAGAGAGAGAGAGAGAGTTTATTAGAGTCTTTGGAAGACTAATGGGTCTATGAGACAGTAAGAAACCTGATACGACAAACTGAGAGCTACTAAATGAGCATCAACACCCATGCTAAATGGTAAATGCTAAATATGAGTGAGAGAAGAGATAGATAGATAGATAGATAGATAGATGGATAGAGAGAGAGAGAGAGAGAGAGAGAGAGAGAGAGAGAGAGAGAACACCCAGGCTAAAATTTAGTTGCTTGAAAGTTCAGGAAACTCTCTGGACTCTTCAGAGCTTCAGGTTCTCCTCATTCCAAAAAGGAAAACAGTAAAGAATCTGAAACTGACACTGTGTCTAAGAAAGCTGAACCATGGGGTAGCATAAAATCAAAAAAAGGATGTGAAGAGAAGCAAGATTTTGTAAATGGAATTTACCACCACTCTAAAGAGGCTTCATCTAGTCTTCTCAAGTCCAGAATTGCAGCTAAAGTGCCAGCTCTGCAACCAGGCACCTATCTGAACAAGACAATAAGAAGCTCTACATTACAAGCTTCAAGGTCGGAATCCTTTTGTCTGGTCACTGTTGCAGAAGTTGGAATGACAGATCTCAGTATATAATTCCAAATTGCTTCTTTCCAGATGTAAGTTTCAGTTCTTAGTCACATATTGCAGGTCTTTACAGGAGACTCAATTGAAATGCCAGAAAAAGGAGAGTGTTTTGCCCAAGTTGGTTTCTTCAACACCTTCTTCACATGATAATTCAATTCCAAGAAATGCAAGCATTTTGGGAGGGCTGCACAACCTCAAGCTGACACCCACTGTGCAACATCAGAAACAGAGCTCCCAGGTTAACAGGACAAACCCATTTAGAGATGCATATTCATGGAACCTTGCTAGAAGTGTTGAAATTAAAATTCAAATAAAATTATGCAGAACATATGCCCTTGGGTCCTTTGAGCTTTCGTGAAGCAGTGTTTTCTATTGATTTCTGTGATAGAGCAGAGTCTCCTTATAGCGCACACGTAACTGGAGAAAGAGCCTCAAAATCATGCATCAAACTAAATATAGATTGGGAACCTTTTCTGACGAATGTCCTTATTTAAAGCAGTCCTAACCTGTGTATGTCAAGGCATTCCATTCGCCTATCATTTAACAACAAAAAATATATTCTTGGAGTGCTTCAAATCAAACAAGATCCCCAATTCATTTCTGAACTTACCTGTATGACTTATTGAGATCTCAAAACGCATGTTTGTTTGGGAGGCAATTCAAAGCATTTACACTATGAACGGAGCTCTAATCTTACGTGAGATGAGGGCAATTTGCCTCTGTTCTAAATTGAACTTGTTGGAGAAGGGACGAGAGATCTCACCTTCAAAGAAGTTATTGAACATGCATCTCCTTGGAAAGAACAAGGATATGGGAGGGCAGAAGCATGAGGTTACTACATTGCATAGGAGTTCAGGCATAGCGCTTCTTAGCAGAAATAAAACTGCTGGGCTCCTGAGGTGATTTCCACCTTATCCATGTGATTTGTTTTTCCTTTTATGAATTGTATTAATTATAATTTTTAAATTGGAGAATGCTTGGTGAGGAACTGCCTTAATGGCCTTGTATGAACAGGGAAAAATGTGAGAAAGCGTACACCTTTGATGCTGAATCTAGGACCATAGTTTCAGATTATGATATTTGTCAATCCAAAACAGTCATTGGGAATTGTGAGACTTTAGAAGCTTGCAAGGAGGTATTGTAGCTATTTCCTTGTGCTTTCCATGGTTTACAATGTAAACAGCCTTATTAGCACATGCACGGCACAAGAGTGATGATATTCTTGTCTTTGAGTGTAGCAGCTTCGGTCGGCTCCTACCATGCAGAATCTAGCTACAGAAATGTCTAACACCCAACACATGGAGGCTATGAAAGATATACCAGATAAAAGGAGGAGAAACTCAATGGAAAGTGAGAGAATTCTTACGGATGTGACCATGATTGACAACAGTGAACTAGTCGAGCAGTCAGAAAGCTACACGAATGATCTTGAAAATGTAATGATCTGTAACATTGGTTGGTGATTTCTGTCGAGTTGTAGAATTTATCAAACTTTTCTTTCAACAATGGAAAAGATACTGTAAAACGCTTCCAAGTGGTTCCCTTTGCGTACATGTTTGTGTTTTACAATAATTTTTATTTTCCTATGTATTCAAAATCCGCTTCAACAATCTGACAGACTTCTGTTGATACCGGGGTTGCAAACAGCTATGCAAGATGTTGAAAGCGAAATATGAAGAAGCCATGGACCTGCGTGTGAGAGCTCTTGTTGTCAACAATACTTTTCTTATGCTGAGCAATCCAATTGACGAAGAAAAAATATCCTTTTTTCAAGGCTGTTCTCTTTTTCTAGAAAAGGTAGAGTTGAAGGACATATGCTTCCAGCGGATTCAGATATTAATTGTCTTTACATGTGCAAAAAAGGATAGCTGTTGCTAGTAGTCGTGATCATTTTCTGCAATCATGGATGGTTAAATTGGTTTCTTTGACAAGGATCACATTCAGAACATAACAAACTATATTCAGAAAAAGTTTCGTGAAATCATTTAGGGCCAGGCTGTGATGAGCGTGTGGCTGTGAACTGAGGATTAGCACTGTCCTCTGAGAGAAGTAGAACTGGTGGACAAACCTCCCTTACAGCTGTTCTTGGACTGTGATACTGTTACATATGTACAGTGCCTGGATGTATGGACTGGATTGTGAATACTTGAAATAAATTGGCATACTGCGTCATGATATCAGCAGTGAAGCAAGGTTTTTCAAGTTTGACACCTGAACTTATGAATATTAATAGATTACCAGTGCTATATTGGTTTACTGTCTAAGAGAAAAAGAAGAGGCAAACAAACAGGTGGAAATACAAACATATGTCCTCAGTCACAGAGAGAGAGAGAGAGAGATGACTGTATTCATGTTCACTGGAGATTTAATATCATCTACAAGACAAACAAAAGAAAAGCTGTTGGAATCTGAGTTATAACTGCAGCTTAATGACAGGTGTGAACAAAATTATAACCAGAAGCCAAACAAAAGGTCTACATGTCTCTGAATTTGGAACTGATCTGACCAGGTTATATGCCAGAGTTCCAAGATCACCTTTCCCTATTCTCGCACGTCTGTTAGGTGTCTGGGTGGCTGCTTGTGGAGGTTGTAATAGTCTTTCGGTTTTGAGGTGTGTAACTTGTCCCTCTCTGATATCATCTCCACTTTGTGAAGTTTCTTTTTGAACTTGGTAAGGAACCAATTTGCCAAGTTTCTTTTTGAACTTGGTAAGGAACCACTCCCACCTGTCTTCCATACAAATGTCAAAACTCATCGGGATTCCAAGTAATTAAAACTTGGCTTTGGGGATCTTTTTACATTCTTGTTGCTCAAGCACCATTTGGTCCCCTCCACTCAATGTAGCATATCCTGTTTTAGTGTGGTTTATCACTAATACCTGAGGCTTGACAAAAAGTGTTAAGGCAATCAACAAGCTCATTGATGTCCTGGTCGGTCTGTATTTATGGGAGGCAAATTTGTATCATATGCAAACCGTTGGTTTACCAAATGTTTGCCTGAAGTCAATCCAATGAGTCAGCAGCTATGGCAAAGAGTAAAGGGGCAATACCTTGTCAAAGTCGACTTTCAAAAAGCATATATGTTGGCCTGTGTCCTTGGCATGTTCACAGCCTCCCCCAAACATCGATAATAGCCTCTAACAAGTGCTTTCCTTTAATAAATCATTTTCGATCTTGCAATATCCAGGTCTTCATTCTCAGTTGTATCCTGAGAGCGAGGGCTTTGGCAAAAATCTTATAGCTGCCTGAAGCATCATGAGGGGTCTCTAGTTCCTTATTTCATCCCGGTTCCCTTGAGTTTGATGATCCAACCATTGATGTGTCTAGGCAATTTTTGTGCCTTAATGCTTTCTTCCCAAACTCCAAGGAGAAAGGGCCCAACCATCTCCTAGAAAACCTGATAAAACTCTATAGGTAGGCCATCCTCACCTAGGGTCTTCCTGTCAGCCAGTACATCAACTGCTTCGTTAAGTTCTTGTAGAACCAAGGGAGATTCTAGGAAAAAGTTCTCATATTTCTGCATTAATTTAGTTCTGGCTGCTTTGTACTGCTCCCTTTTTTTTTGCCGAAAAAACAGTGCTAATTATATTACTTCGAGAACAAGATACAAGAGGTCAGCTTATAGCTGACGGGCTGCGTTCACAAATCGGACGCAGCCCTAAAAGGTAGCAAAATAAACCATCCTCTCACGGAGGGATAAGACGAGTATGAATGAACAGCCATTGGGGTGGTGAGTAATGCCACCGAAGGCCCTGCGTAGTCTGCGCGAAGAAGAGGCCCTGTGTGTCCCAAGCCCGGAGGAAGCGTCTCCGCTTCTCCTGACCGGCCCGGGAGTCTCCCTGAATCTGGTCCCACTGGCCTCTGAGAGTATGAATAATCTCACTCCAAATCTCCGCCATGATCTGGGCAGTCGATAAGGAGGTGCCACCTAGGATCTGCGCGCAGCGCGAGGTCCAGATGTGCCACCCTGTGATGCTGCTAATAATCTCCCAGACTGGCTGCCTCTCCCGGACTCCTGTATCAGCCTCTGCTAGGTGCTGTGGGATGCCCTCGAGCGGTCCCCACGTCCCCTGTGTAATAAGGAAAGTGGGGTCCTGCTGGCATGCCTCGAATAAGTGATGAAGACCAGGTGCGGTGCTGCACCAACAGAACGCGCCCCAAGTGATCAATCCTAGCTCTGGTGCTGCGCGAGTAAGAATCCCAAAAGTCCACCTCCACACTTCCTGGGCGCGAGTGCAGCTCCACAGGCAGTGTTTTGGTGTCTCCTCATCCGCATGGCAAATCTGGCAGCAACCGTCCTGGCCTATCTGCCTCAACCAGCTCCCCACTGGAAGACCTTTGTGGGCAAGAAGCCACAGGAAGTATGAGATCTTCCGCGGCCGCCAGCTCTCCCACAAGGCCTTCCAGAATGCCTGCAAAAAGAACCTGGAAATACCCTGTGCGTACCAGCTGGGTCGCTGGGTGGGGGGGCGGCTCTGCATCCTCCCGAGAACTCGCTGCCCAGAGTCGTACTGTAGGCGAAGAAGGAGGTCGGCCCCTGTCCTGTCACAATCTCTGGCCACCACCACTCTCCTGGGTCCCACTCAAGCTCTGTCAAGGCCCGCCCCTCCCAGAGCCAAAGACGCCAAAGCTGCACCTGGTCCTGCTCGATGCTAGGGTCGGTACGCCAGACCTTCCCCAAGAGGCCTACGACCCGAACCCTCTGCCACGGGAGTAGGGGGTCGATGAGCGCACCCTCTCTCCTGAGTCGTCCATCCCCAGAAACCGCGAAGAAGGAGATAGAAGAGTCATCCAAACGTCCTGCGATCACCAGTGGAATGCCACGGGGGGTGAGCTGTCCCAGCCAGCGGGTGTCACCAGGCATGAGGATTTGATGCTCAGGTGGAACCAACCAAGCAGCTGGGATCGCACCGTCGATCTCCGTGCGTCTCGCCTGGGCTCCACGTGCACCTCCAGCTGCGTCTGCAAGATCAGTCATCTCCAGATGTCTGTACGTATCCCTCCAAACACGAAGGGATCGGGCTGGCCCCCTCATCCAGCCGTCCCACCTGATATGTGATCTCTCCCCCAACTGAAGGCCCTCGGCATCTCTGACCTGACCGTTCCAGATAAGCGGCTGGCGATCGATCTCCTCCTGACAGCTGGGAGGGGACTGAATGAGACTGAGGCGGAGCCACCTCCAAACCATGAGGAGGCTACGAACGAGTGGGGAGCGGGGCTGAGTGAGCGGGGCGGAGGTGAAGATCCACCTGAGGGACGGTAGCCACTCTCCACCTCGGCGCGGGACACAAGAGCCGACTCCCTGCTGAAGTAACATCTTCCACGTCTGTCCCCCTGGGGTCAAACCGCGAATGATAAGCTTGCCTAACAAGGCCTGACTCTGAAGCTCTGGATCAATGACCCCCCAGACCACCCTCAGCCTGCGGAAGAATGACTGTCTGCCAAGCAACCCTGGCTCTGGTATCTCTATGCCCATCCTCCCCAGACCAAAGGAAGTTCCGAACCAACCTCCTGAGCTGTGCCACACTGGATCTCGAGAAGCACCAGCAGGAAGCCACATACCAAGTCGTGGCTAGGAGGACCTGGTTAACTACCAAGGCACGACCTGCAAGGGAGAGCTTAGCAGTGCTCCAGAAAGCCAGCTTCCGTCGGATGGAGTCTAGCACCGGGAGAAACTGATGAGCTGGCGTGATGTCTAGGCCAACCTGGAAGCCAAGGTATCTAGCTGTCTGTCCACGTGGAATCCATCTGAAACCCAAAAATCGCCCCCACTGAGAACACGCCCCCGGGTCTGTGAGAAAACCAACTGATTTGTTCCAGTTGATTTTCGCACCAGCGGCCGAGCAGAAAACCTCCAGGGCCATCCGCACCCTCTCTAGCATCCTCTCATCGTCCTGGACATAAAGGGCTGTATCATCCGCGTACTCCGAGTCCAGAAGCTCCGTGTCTTCCCGGAGTGGAAGGCGAACACCCCTGAGCCCTGTGGACCTCGCCCGAAGGTAGTAAGTCATGGCCTCGGCGAAGAAGAGAAACAGGTAAGGAGCCAGGGGGCAGCCCTGACGTACTGATCTCTCCAAGCTAAAGCGCTCACCCATCCTGCCTCCAATGATGACTCTGCTAGACGCTGTCCTGTACAAAGCTGAGATACCCTGAATCCAACCTGCCGGGAAACCTAGCCGCTCCAGAGTCCCCTCCAAAAAGGACCAGTCCACGCGATCGTAGGCCTTCTCGAAGTCGAGAAGTAAAATGGCAAGGTGTGATCCGCTGTACTGAGCCCACTCCGCCGCCTCTGAAAAGGTGAAGACATTGTCCAGGATACTGCGATCCTGGACAAAGCCTGTTTGAGTGTCATGGACGAGGTCTGGGAGTAGAGGCCGAACTCTGGCACTGATCATCTTGGCGAGGATTTTGTAGGCAGTGGTAAGGAGAGTGATCGGACGCCACTGGCGGATCTCCTGTCTATCTCCTCCCTTCGGGATGAGGCAAATCAGTCCTGAGGAAAGGCTCTCTGGCATCTGACCGCTGCTGAAAATCCCCTGCAGAGCTGCAAGGAGGGGCTGATGGATCTGGTCCCAGAAGGAGGTGAAAAATGCTCGGGATAGCCCATCCTCACCTGGGCATTTCTGTCCGTTGATAGCCATCAAGGCCTCCAACATCTCATCCGAGGTGAACGGCGCCAACAACGTCGCCTGCATGCTAGGCTGGACCAGGGATGGAATGTGCCTCCACACCTTCTCACGGGCACGACTAGCACGAGGGGCAAGCGGCTCCTGTTGGAAGAGGGTCCTGTAGAAGTCAGTGGCCAACCCCAGGACCTCCCCCGGATCCGTAACGATGTGACCATCCGCTGTCCTGAGACTCCGAAGCTGATCACCTGCAGCTCTCTGGCCGTGCGTCCTGAAGAACTCCCTGCACATCCGGTCACCCTTCCGGGCCCAGAAGGAGAGAGAGGCGTGATAGGAAAACTCGGAGCGACGCTGGAGGGTCTCCTCCAGGAGGGCTCTGGCTCGAAGGGCCTGGATCCGAAGCTCCTCCGAGCCCGGGGAAGCCTGCTGGAGTCGTTGAATGGAGGCGAGGTCCCTCCGAAGAGCTCTCTCTCTGCCCCACCAATCCTGTCGAACCTGTAGGGCTGCGAGCTGGCAGATCTGGCTGGACTCCTGCAGAGCCTGCGCGACCGAGTCTACCAGATCCACGCCCTCCCCCCAGTCTCTGTCCCAAAGACTGCAAATGCTGCTGCGCACGTCCACCCTCGAGAAGATGGAGTCGGGAATCCTGCATGATCGGGGGGGGAGAGTCTGGGCTGCCGAATCTAATGATAGGAGCACAGGCGCATGGTCGGAGAGTGTCGTCCCTGGAACTATACCCGCCTGGCCGCCTCTGCTGATGGCCCAATCATTGACATAAAATCTATCAAGCCTCTCCAGGAGTCTGCCTCCTTCCCTGCGGAAGCCCCAAGAGAAGTCCAGGCTCCCGTGCCAACGCCGGAAGGATGGGTCTCTCCAACTGTCCCTCCTCCTGTCGCGAAGATGAAAGAGTCCCAAGCTGACTGCTCTGCCTGAGCCATACCTGTGAACTCCGGATCTCTGCCCTGCTGGTCCTCCAAGGTCTCCAGGTTGTTGAAGTCTCCTCCAACAATCCAGGAATCCATGTCTGGAAGAATCCCTGTAAGTGTCCTCCAGAAGGTGGCTCTGCATCGGAGGTCTGTGGGAGCATAAATGTTGAGGATTCCTATTTTGGATTCCTCCAAATTCAGGCCTACCCAAAGGGCTCGGCCTGGGATCAACGTGCCGTGACCGAAAACTTCCTGGGCTAACTGCTCGCACACGGAGGTACAGACACCCCCACTCCTCCCCTGTGCGCCGATCGAAGGCTCCCAATAAGTGTAGGAACGTCCAGGGAGAACCTTCCCGCAGCTACGGGAATGAGCCGCAGAAAGCTTGTGCTCCTGGAGCAAAAGTACATCCAATCGACCAATCACTGCAGGCTGAAGTTCCTGTCGCAAAATGAGCTTCCTGGGACCACGGGTGCCCGAAGAGTGAAACCCGTTCACATTCCAGGATACGAGGTGTAGGCTCATGGAGAGGGACGGGGGGCCGCGAACAACTGTCTGCTCGCGGTCGAAGTCGAAGAAGAATCAGACATATCGGAATGGAGGCGCTGCCGCTTATGAGAAGGTTTGGAGGGGGAGACGGGGTCGTCCTGCCCGTTCTTCAACACCTTCAGCAATGGCGAGAGGCCTCTGGTGCCATGAGCAAATGCTTTCTCGAGCCAGCTCGAGATCTCTGAAGTGGTCATCCCGTAGAAGGTTCGGAGTTTCTGTTGGGACCAAGCTCTGACATCCTGGGGGAGAGGCCATGACAGGGGGGGTCTGAGGATCACAATCAGTCGGAAGCGTTTGGCGGCGCAACGCCACCGCAGGCACACATCGCCCTCGGACCACTGAGTCTCGAGAAGCTGCCCACCGGACGGGCCTATCCAGGAGCAAATCTGGGCGTGTGTCTGCTCTCTGAGAGCCTCCCAAACCGAGTCGTCTGTCCAGGTCTCGGTGCCATCGCTGAGGAACGTGAAAGCGAAGCTAGGGCCATCCCTGGGAGCCAAGGCAGCAATCTTCCCATCCGCCCCTTTGCGGAGCAGGAAGATACTAATGTCGAGACAAGCCGGGAAGGTCCCAAGGTCGGCCACATCCAGGTAGTCCCAGGGGCCAGATCTGTAAAAGTCTCGAGGAAGCTCTCTCTCCTGGAGCTGAGACCCAGCTGAGTCTGCCACTGAGGGGCTAGCGGGAAGGGAAGCCTGCTCCACTGGTGGTATAGACTCCGGGTGTCCTGCCAGAGGGGGGGGAGGGGGAGGAGGCTGCGGGATAGGCGACTCGGACTCCACGGAGGCGACTGGCGGAGAAGGTGGAGGAGGTGGAGCGGGGGCTGCACTCGGCTGGAAAGCCGACGGTGCAGCTAACTCTGTAGGAGAGGCGAGGGGGACAGGGGGGGGGGATGGGGATGCATCTGGAACTGGGGCTGAGGGGGAGGAGGAGGAGACTGAGGAAGAGGAGGCGGGGGCTGAAACTGCGGGTCGGGCGAAGGGGGGGGAACCTGGGGAGAAGGCGGGGGGGCGGGAGAGAGGAGGATCTGAGGTTGTGGAGGGCGGGCTGCCGTCGAAGAAGAAGCTCTCCCAGGTCCCTGGGGCATCTGCCTATCAGGTCTCTGGAGTGCTGCTGCAGGAAGGGTAACCTCTGCCTCCTTGCCTTTATCCGAAATCTTCTTGTTCTTTCCTCTTTTCCTTCGAACCTCGGTCCAACCGCCCACTACCTCTGGACCAGACTCCGACTGCCTCGGCTCCTCCTGACGTGGCTGTCCGGGGGGGGGGGGGGGGGGGCGGAGGGGGCGGGGGCAGGGAGGGTCGAGACGAGCTGGCGAAGCGTGGACAAGCAGCCGCCAAGTGCCCAAAGCCGTGGCACCGCAGGCACTGACCTGGGTGTCCGGTGACTATCATGCTCTGGGTAATGCTGCCGGCACCTGTCACAATCTCGATCACTGCAGGGAGAGTCGCAGGATCCGCCACAGCCACACGGACTCGGGGAGCTCCTGCCGTGGTCACCGCGTCGGCAAAGGTGTCGTGCATAACCCAGCCAAAATGGGAGCCCAAGTCCCTGACAATCGGCCGCAGCTCAGTAGCAAGCCCTGGAAAAACTAGTGTCACTGGGTGGCGAGGTATACGGAACCGAACATCGAAATCCGCTGTGCTGAATCCACGGTACCACGAGACTATCATGATGATCTTCCCATCCACCGATGTGGGGGAACCGGCAATCAGGTTGCTCGCAGCTTTCTCATTGGAGAGTTTGAGCCAGAAGATGCCCCTTCCCATAAGGGCCACCTCCTCAATATGGCCATCCTCTAGCAGGAGAGTGGACTGGAGCCAGTCCCTGATGGTAGACCTGGAGGGGGAGTGTCCAATGACTCTACCGTAAACAGAGGTACGAGCAAAGTCAATGGCTACCTCCTGAACACGAGATGATTGTTGCTCTATCAGGATAACGCGGTAGGCATCTGGAGAGGGAGGGTCCGACTGGGCCTCCAGATCCGGGCAGGGGGCCGCCATACCGCCAAGACTAACTGCAAGCTTCCGATGAGGAAAAAACAGGCTGCCACCCAAGAAGGGGGACGAAGCGGGAGGTGGAGCCTGGGGGTGAGGCGGGCGAGGCGAAGTGAGGGGGCGGGGGGGTCGGAACGGAGGGCGGGGTGAAGGCTGCGGGGTGCGGGGAATACGGAAGGGCGCGGGAGGGCGGGGGGGGCGGGGTTGGAATGGCGGGGGTGGAGGGGTGAAGCGGGGGGCAGGGAGAGCGGAATGAAGGCGGGGGGGCGGGTGAAGCGAGGGGGCGAAAGAGCAGCGAGGGGGCGGGTTGGAGCGGGGCGGATGGCGAGGGAGCAGCGAGGGGGCGGGTTGGAGCGGAGGCGAGGCGAGGGCGAGGGCGGGTTGGAGCGGAGGGGGCGGGTTGGAGCGGGGGCGAGGGGGCGGGTTGGAGCGGAGGCGAGGGGGCGGGTTGGAGCGGGGGCGAGGGGCGGGTTGGAGCGGAGGCGAGGGGGCGGGTTGGAGCGAGGGGGCGGGTTGGAGCGGAGGCGAGGCGAGGGGGCAGCGAGGTGGCCGGTGGGAGAGGGGGAGGGGGGACGGGGGTCGAGGGCGGAGGGGGAGGGGTGGGGGTGGTCGCGGCGAGGGGGGGAGCTAGGGGGAGGTAGAGCTAACGGCGAGGGGGGGGAGGGGAAGCTCGCAGGAGCACGGATTCTAAACTCAAATACTGCTCCCTTGCCCTTGTTACAGCATCATCTCTCCAAACTAAGGTGGACAGGAGACCTTGAAAGCGTTGTTGATTAAAAGTCAGATTTTCTCGACTGTTAAAACATGGCTTGAGGCACGGTTCTTTAGTAGAGGAAACTCCTCATTGACCTCCTAATGAGCTTCAAGGTATCTTTAGTAGGCCTATCTATTCTACTTTCTCACCAATCTCTGTAGTAAACCTTAGTCTCAACAATTCTAATTTGTTCTTGCTTTCTGAGCTCTCTCATTGTCAAAGATCAGGAGGGGCCCTCACTCATGCCCAAACCCAGCCCCAGTTGAACATTCGGACATTCCCATCTGGTTGCTACTAGTGATTCTCATGATCCTCCTCAAGCTGTGACCAGTGCTATACCAGAGGTTACCCCACGCCTTGCTCAGGATACTACTTCCTCGGAGGGTACTCCGATTGCTGCTCCGGATGATACGAAGATAGTAGCTTCCCACGCTGACTGGATTGTTGCCTCGGTAGATCTTCATGGTCAGGGTTACCCAGAGCAGCCCCAATCTTCATCCACGTGCCCTCCTGTTGACCGAGGGAAAGGGATTGTGCTTATGGAGTCTCCAACTTTGTCTGCAGGGGTTCTAGGGACCCCGACGACAGCTCTTCCGGCAGGAGGTCTTCCCTCGTGGGTAGGCTTGTTTCCACCACTAGGTCGGGTAAGGTGTTCCATCCGACTCCCTCCCACCGATGAGCATTGTAAATTGGAACATACAGGGCCTAGGTGGTGTGCCACATCGTCGCCTAAGGCAGCTGGTTCGTAAATCAGATTCATCCTGGTGTTAGTAGGGGCCCCATTGATATTCTCTTTATTTAGGAACACAAAACTAGATGCCAGAGATTGTGCCAAGTCAAGTTACACTTTTTGTTCACCTGCAGATGGCACCAGAGTTGGTACTTGCATTTCAGTTTCAGACTCTTTTCTCCCTTTGCTTGTTGGACACAGAGTCATCATCCCCTCTAGAGCTTAGTGGATCCTTCTTCTTATTGGAGGACATAAGGTTGGCTTCCTCAACCTTTATGCCCCCAATAACACCGGGGATCCTCTCTTGGGCCCCCATTGTAGATCCTTGGGCTATTGGAGGTAACCTCAACATGGTGGAGTTGCCTTCAGATAAGAAAGGGGGTAGAGAGAGTGGTATTTACTCCTTGGAGAGAGCAGCCTAGGATGCATTCCTTTTTCGATTCAGTGGTAGAGATGCATGGTTTGATGATGCCTTTCACACATTGAGCCACAGTCACTTCTATTTTTGTGGTCGAACAGGAGGGTGCAGATGCCTATCAATGCACGGATTGATGATTGGGCTCTGGATAGAGTTGGGTCAGTATGCATTTCCACTAGGACATCCACTTCAGATCACTTTCCTGTGGTATTTATGATCTCGGAGCCTCACGTGTGAGGACGCTCTGCTAGTCATAAGATTTTGGATGCCCTATCTGCAACGGAGGACCTCATAGAGGTGGCCTTGCAAATTTGTGCTTCTCACATGCAGGGTGGAGTGCCATTCTCTTCACATGTGGCTACAACCCTCACCAATGTTAGTGACTATTATCATTCGGTTGCTAGCACCACGAGACGTGACACTCTCAGACGTGAGATTAGTATTCACTAGTAGTTGGCAGCCCTATAGAGTGAAGCAAAAATGGCCTACAGATGCTTGGATTTAGGAGCGCCTTGCTGCAGCAAGGGCCCAGCTGCAGCTATTGCTGTGCCTTTCATGCACGCGAGTCATTCTGGACTCAGATGGGAGGTAGAGTCAATAAACACTTCTTCTCTACTCTTGACCCCAGACATAGTAGAGAGAGTGTCTCATAGCTTGTTGACTCAGATGGGGTTTTGCAGACAGATCTTGATGCCGTCATGTGCATAGCTACATATTATAATGCCTCCTTGCTTATAGAAGATAGACCAGAGATGATGCCAGATATGCTATATGGCAGTGTATTCCTACGTTGGTGAAACCAGAGATGCGGGCCTCACTCGCACCTTTCACTAACATATTTAGGACTGTGCTTCTTGCCCTTCATAAGGGCAAGTGTTCAAGCTCGGATGGCCTTGCCCCCTCCTTTATTTCTCTTTGGGATATGATTGGGGATAACATCACCTCAGCCCTGCAGGGCCTTTGGAACTTTGGTGAGATGCCAGACTCTCTTGCAGACGGTCTCCTTCATCTTATTCCAAAGGGGGGTAGCAGAAATTTAGTGTCTCAGTGGAGACCTATTACTCTTTGGGCACTTTCTACTAAATAATGGCTAAAGGAATCAGCCTGCGATTGCAACCTTTACTTCGAGATCTCATTCATGACATGCAGACGGGCTTCATGCATGGTAGAAGCATCTTTGACGATATCTTCTCATTTTGGGAGGCTTTTGAATGGGCCATGCAGAGCGGCCAGAGGCTTGCCATTCTACTCTTGGACTTTGAGAAAGCCAATGACATGGTAGATTGGGGCTTTCTAGAGGGCATCCTTCCTCGCTTTGGATTCACAGATACTTGGGCCAGAGGGGTCTCCTCCTTATATAGATATGCCCACAACTAGGTGCTTATTGGTGGAGTTAGGGGAGGGGTTTCAGATTTCTAGAAGAGTCCGTCAGGATGCTCTCTAGCTCCTTTTCTCTTTTTGTTTGTGGTAGAAGCTATGACTATCTACGTTAGATCTCAAGCTGATATTTTATGGGCTAAGACTTCCCCTCAGACGAGATGAAGAGCTTCTAGATGATAGTGAGCTGGCAGATGACATTGTTGTTTTTTGGATGCCACATCACAGATGCTGACTTCTTTTAGGACAGCCTTGGATGTATTTTGTACTGCTGCTGAGGCACATATGAATTGGCATAAATCCAATGTCTTTTGGATTGGTGACGAGGACACCCCAGATTAGGGGAATGACATTGGCTTCACTTGGATTCAGAAGGGTGTTCTAGTTAGGTATTTGGGATGCCTAGTCGGTATGGGTATCTCTCCATCACAACAATTTGCTCCGGTGCATTTTAGTCAATCAGGATTGCTGGTCTTGTGGATCATGGTTCAGACTCGGAGTGGTCCATAGACCCTCACTCTCGTCTTATTATCTTGGGTGCATGGAGATTGTGGGGCTTTATGGGGGTGTTTCCATAAAGTTTTTGTAGTTGGACCCTAGTTAGTGGGACTGGATCGGCAAAGGGCATTGAGAGAGGAGCCTCCCCTTCTTTTGTTACACTATTAGCAATGCCAAGAGATTTCAATTGAGTTGTAGAGGTTGGAGGCCATCCACAGCTCCCCATTGGGAAGGGTTTGAGATTTCTATTGACATACAAAGGAACTTTTCAAAGAGACTTTGGAAATCCCACAAGAATAAAAAAGTCACTCTTTTCTTTCAGCTTTCTATCCCATGAAGGCAACGCAATGTTAAAATCACACAATTAGTATTGAAAGACTTGAAGTGACACTTTGACTCAAGATGATAGCTCACCACTATCATGGACTTTTTATGTGTATAAAAGACTCTTGGACAGGAAGATGACTCATCTGAGAAGTTTTAGACTCTCTATGCTATGCTACCAACCAACCAGCCAGCTGTTAACATCTACAGAGTACAATCGCAAAATGCATGGTAATAAGTGATTGGATGTGATTAGGCTTCATGATGTCTCTCGCCCTTGTTAACATCCATAGAGTACAGTCGCAAAATGCATGGTAATAAGTGATTAGAGGTGATTAGGCTTCATGATGTCTCTCGCCCTTGTGGTCAAGGGAGCGGTCTTGAACACTGGGACGACTTGCTGATCCTAGAAATGAGAAATAATGACAATAATACTCTAATTGGTATAAATGGAATCACACACTAACCTTGGCTATTATCTTGTATGATCATAAAACTATATTAAGATTTTTAGTCTATTCAAACCATTTTGGTTCCACTAGCTTTATGAGTATGTTACACACACACACACACACATGCATGCACGCATGCACAAACACACACACACGTGCACGCACGCATGTTTTATAACCAAACTTTGGGAGTAGGCCTGGAATTCTAAGCCTGGAATTCATAAGCTCATTGTTTTTTTGCTTGAACGACATAGCTTATGGAATTATGGCCAATGGTACTCATATACACTTGTACCTTTAAAGTATTACCTTTGAACTTTAGAAACAAATGAAACAAAATTATCTAAAGGAAACGTTGTATCCACTTGGACACTTAAATTATTGTTCTTTGAAAGAACAAATGAAACACAACTATATGAGCAAAAAAGGTTAATAATCTAGTTTCAAGCTAAGATAATATCTTGGCAAACTAAGAAAATTCATATTTCTTGTTTAATGTTACAATATGTGTCTCATTAGATAGAAGACTCTATTGTTTCACTACTTCGTATTCTAAAATATAAATGGAACTATGGTTGTTTTCTGCATCTATAAATTTGATGGGGATAAACAAAATGATTCCTTTGTGATTCTATCTTTTCAACATGTCCAAATCATAAGAAAGTCTTATTTATATCACAATCTTATTAAAGAGGTGTTTGAAGTTTTTTCAATAGTTGATAATTCATAAGCATTGAGGGTGCATAAGTGGGAAATTTTTGTATTTGTGTATATATACATAAAAAACTAATGATTCTAATAGAGATGTGTCTATTCTTTGACTTTCAAAATATATAAAATAGACAAATTGATTTAATTGGTTTGGAGAACACTTCCATAGAGCTTGAATTTTAAGCTCTCACGTATCTCATTCTCTTTCATTTGATTTGTAACATCTTCAAGAGATCAATTTGTCTCAACATTATGCTCATACACACAATCATATTAGAAGAGAAATATTTTAATCGTTTGGTTATATTTGTTGGGATACGGTAATGGCATCCAAGAATGTGCTATGCTTTTGAAATACATATATTAGAAAGAGACATCCAATTTGAACCTCTTCATAATGTAGTAAAACTTAGCTATGCTTGTACAAAGAACACACTTGTAGCCTTCAAATAATATATTTGTTTTATCATCTTTAAAAAAATTCTTCAAGTAATGCAAGAAATTTTTCGTACAATTAGACATAGTTTTAGTCTTATCTAGATGTAAACACCTTAAGGCAATGATCATAAAGTTTTTTTATCACAATCAGAGTATTAAAAAATAATGTTATTAAATTCTTACACAAATTATTTGCCATGCCTAAAGAGAGAAATTTACTAGGAATCTGATGCTCAATAAGATGGCACATTTGTTGAGCTATAGGAAGGAGCTGATTTCTAAGTCCATCAATGAACAATATCCTATATAAAGGCTTACCAAATACCACAATAAAGATAGAAATATCTCTTTGAAGGAGGTAAATTAAAACATTGAAAAGCATAAGTAACATCATGAAGCAACCAAATGTTGCTTGGAGAAGGAAGAGATTCGATAGGGCACAATTCATGGCATATTTTGTAACATCTTCTTTTAGCATTCTTTCATATTTCTATAGAAGCATGTTATAGGTCTAGTTTGATGAGGAGTGAAAATAGATATGCATGTCACCTGTGAAGACTTTGATGAACAGTGAGTTATGCTGCATACAACCATTATACATAAGGATTGTTGGAATGCTAAAGTGAAGAAGGAAACATTTCAGTTCTTGATGGGATGCAAGAACGTTTCTAAACCAAAACATTTAAAAATTCTTGCAAGAAATTGGGCAAAGAAGATTCTAAATATGTACCTTTATCTTTTATATTTGGTGGATGACCAAGGGAGATAGCTACACATGTGAAGTAGAGGCGACATGCTTGGAGGGAATTCAACTAGCTACTTGCCTTCATTTGCAACTCACCCCTAAATGCTTTCACATGCCATGCATTCATCTCCATCTTTGCATGCTTGCCTCCATCTCCCTCTTTCCTGTTGTCTATGTATAATGCTTCTCAAGAATATGTGCCAACCAATATCTCTCCTTTGAGCATTGATGGTTCCTCTCAAGAACTTTTCCTATTAGTGAGCAACTCCACTTGCTAATCATGGATACCCTCTCAAGAATCTTCCAAGAATTTGTGGCAACTCAAAACTTTTCTTTGCTTCTTGTGGTCTCCTCCATTTTCTCCTTCATCACCATGTTGAGCTTTCTTGCTCTTTGAGCACTTCTTTTTCCTAATAAGTCGCACCAATAAGAGGGAGCATAATTGCGTACAAATTGCTATAGGCTTGTGTGGAGAAGAATCTTGTAGGAGGGGCTACTACAAGAGGAACTACTATAGGAGAAGAACTATTACACAAGAAGAGACTACTATTGTAGGAGAAGAAGCTATTGTAGGAGGAGGTGGTTCATGGAGGATCCTTCCACATGTCTCATTCTATTTCATAGGTTGTCATGTGTCATGTGCCACCTAGCTACCATGCCACATGTTATGGTTACCACATCAGCATGCCATGTGTCATGTTGTAATTGTAGACTAAGGTTATTTCAACCACTCTTACTCTCTTGACCAATAAATTGAATCTAGGTGGTCAGCACAGTCTACTTTTATTTATGTTTTCATCCTTAGGTTTCTTATAGTTAGCTCTATTCAAATTCTAGTCTAGGACTAGTTTGAGTTTGGCTGGCCTTCTCACATAACCTATTAGGCATATCTAGTTTGGCATCTTGTCTTGTATCTCTTTGAATTTTTCATGTTCACAATCTCACACCCAAATCTACTACAAACATTCTCTTTAATAGTTGCTAGGTTGATGTGCATTCTATGCATTTGATTGGTCCCACATTTGGGTACTTGGGTGGGTGTGGTCTTTATGTTTCACATCCTAATTTGTGGGACACTGGAGCTCGTAAATCCTTCAATGGGGGTCCACCCTCTAAGCTTTGATACCCCTAAAAGGACATTGAAGCTTGTAAATCCTTCAATGGGGATCTACCCTCTAAGAAAGATACCCCTAAAAGGAATCCTATGAGAGGATACAAATTTTCCTAGTGACACTTGAAAGCACCAAGTGCCTTTTGTGCTTCACCTTTGACTTTAGTAGTTATGCTCAAATTTTGTGCTAATTCATATGATATAAGTTATGTGTTGCACCATCATCAAGCAAGAAAAGTGTCGAGACCTTTTAAACGTCTCCAAAGGCAAAGCAACTACTATAGGATGAGTTGTTATAGGATAAGACACTAATGTAGGAGGAGCAAAGTGAGCACCGATAAATTGAGAGAGTGTGCACAATGGAGGGGTGTGGGACTCCTTTTATAGATGCAAGAGGAGGGGCGGCTTCAAGCATGGAAATTTGGGCCCAAATTGGCATGGAGGGTATGGAAAGGCCTCAGATAGAATGAGACTCTTTCCTCCCCTCTAAAAGGTGATGGTGGCTTTCTTGGAAAGTGGTGGATTGCATGAAGACCGACTGTATGAGTGACAATTGCCATGGTCCATATTATATGCTTTCTCATAGGCTTCCATGTGGCCTTTTCTACCTCACAGGCGACCATCTGTACAATGTCATATGTCATGGCTACCACATTAGCATGCCATGTGTCACGTGCCATAATTATTGACTTCATAGGTTTGCAAACATATAATGGGAATCTATATGGTGCCTTTCTCATATGATGGGAATACATAGGTTTGCAAACATTCCTCCCGTTGACAATAGACCCTATGTTCCCTCAAAATGTTTACAAGGTTGCTTTCCATGTATGCACAAGAGATGCACTTGGACATGTAGAGCTTCGATGTTTTGGTTTTCACTCAGTGGGCCAATCTAATGTGGCAAGGTTTACAAAGCTCAAGTCTTTTGAAGCAAAGGTATCCTTAGTGAGGAAGGAAAATATTCTACTTGTCCATGAAATTTTCCATTAAATAATTTTATGAAAAGGATATTGGAGAGAGAATTATGCTACTTGTTCATTTAAATGATTTGATAAAGAGGATATTTTGAAGTAATATTCATTGCAAGACTTATCATGTCTTTTCATGATTAAGTTAACAAGAGGATCATGGTGTTGGAATTTTATGTTTTGTTGATTTTATGGTTTAACAAGTATCATGCCATGGGATGGTATGAGTCTTATGTTCCCCCTTTGAACATATTGCCCTTAATAGAGAACGTATGTTTCAGGTGGAGCACATTGATGTTCCAGTTCATGAAGATGCACGTTGTCTTATGCCAAACAAGTAGAGCCACTATTATGACATTTGCTTGAGGGGGGAAATCACTAACTCTAGCAAAACTCGTTGTTCACATGGGAGTGGTCGAGACAATGATGAGGCTTACCCATTGCGTTCCACTAGGAGGCTAGACTTGATGGCTAAGGTTGCATCTAAGCTAAAGACATAGCATACAATCGATCAATCTTTATTTTTCATCAATGGGGTTGCCCATGTTTTCTTTGCAGCATCTAATTGATCAATCAACATTGCTTTGAAATGATGTGCATTTCTATCAAAAAAGTACCCTTCTATTAATCAACTGACATAGCATCCAATTGACCAATTCGGCATTTGATCGATCAATGCCAATGTTGGGGTTTGCTTGTAATGGACTTACATGGCCTCTTAGATGACCTCCTGCCTTGAACAACCAAGGTAGTTGGTATCAAATGAAGTGTTTACTAATGCTATGCTTTTTAAGCATGGAAGCCTTTCTAGCTACATAGTTCTCTTTCCCTCGCCATCACTTGGCCATCTTTAGTAGAGTCATCATCTAGACCTATGAAAGCACCACCATACAAAAAAATTCTAATAAAATTGGGTATAGCAAATAGAAAGGTATATCTTTTTGAGAAGGAAAAGTTCCCATCAAGTGTTTTAACCATTACAACCATGTAGTAACGTCCACCAATCATGGGAAGATTTGGATACCGACTTGGTTCTATTTAGTGGGTGGACATCCACCATTGTATGTGTGGATCACACCTTAGCCTTCACTTGATGAGGCTGAAAGTCAATTCCTAGCTCATGTGTGGGCTCTACTTTTGCGATTCTCCATGTTCTCCTGTGAGGTCGTCTCCCTTCCTCTTCATCCTTCTCTATCCATTGTGCACTCCACTTCTTGACATGGTATCAAAGCTCAAGGCTCTTCTCCCTCTCTCTTACTCTTGCCATTCAAAGCGTCTCTCTATCCTTCAGCTTGCCAGCACCCCTTGCTTCATGTTAGCGAATTGCTGAAGCTTCATGTCGCTCAGCCTAATGTTTTGGCATGTTTGCCGCTATTTTGCAATTCGTAAGGCCTTCAATAGAGCTATGGATTGTTATTTTCTTCGTGAAGAAATACATTACACGTTTTTGGTTCAAAAGGAGCTGCCCACGTACCTCTGCTACAAGTCAGATTTCAATAGCAAAGGGGCTGGCTGAAGTCTTGCTTGTACACGTATATTGGCTGCAACATTCTATCATGTTTATCTTTTTCCTGACAGGTTGTCACCAGTGTCAACAGCTCAGTTACCGATTCATGAGCACGGTTTCTCTCAAGGATGTTGCTGTCTCTTTTTTCTTCGAAACTTTTTTTTGGATGTGCATGAATCATTTTTTCCCTTGGTTGCCGTTTTTCTACCAGCGGGTTAGCTTCTGTATCAAAACATGCTATATAATGCTCTGTCTCATTTCTAGAGAAGGCTAGGTGACCTCGTGCTACATGAGAGAAGGTTGTTTACCCGGACGGTTGCAGAACTTTTCTTTTGACAGAGGCCTTGCATTTGTTGCGCTAAGCAATGCACATGAACTAGAGGAGTTCTGAGGGATCAATTCCATAATTTTTGGCGCTAGCTGGTTTATCATAAATCTCTTCAATGACTACGAGACATCTTGGATTCTCCAGTCTTGAGGCTGATAGATGCTTGGCTGTTGATTCGTCGTTTATCACGAGGAGGATGTTGCATTGTCGTTCCTCTACTTTTTGGGTCGTAGGTTGCTCCGATTTAGAGAGATCTCTTCAACTTTGGTTTTTCAAGGTTATAGGTAGCTCCCTGCATTCCTTCTGAGAGCTCTGACTATCAGAATCAAGTGACGAAGCCCGCAGATTTGCAAGGCGACACCTGCTCACATATTTCTTTCCCCTTTGGTTTTGGCTAAGGGGTGAAGGGTGGCTCATATGCTGACACGTTAAGATAATTGGAACCTTAGAAAAAGGTTTTATTCTGTGGTCTTATAGCTGGTCACATTGTTCTGCCTCTTTTTTAGCATTTCTTTAATCTCTCTCTTGGCACATATAAGAGCGGTCCCCATTGGTTTTGGCTAAGGGGTGAAGGGTGGCTCATATGCTTACACGTTACGCTAATTGGAACGTTAGAAAAAGGTTTTATTCTAAGGTCTTATAGCTGGTCATCCATCACATTGTTCTCCCTCTTTTTTAGCATGAAAAAAGATGAAGGAGTCAGCAACAAAGTGCACTATCTGGATCGTTCTTCGCCCATGAAAGTATGTCATAAACACCTCTTGGTGATAAAGAGATGAATGATATTTTGCCATATGTGAAATAATCTTGCCAATTAGACCCACAAATAACTCCCCCTTTTAATAATGCTTCGCCTTAAACCCTTAAAAGCTAACCTTAAAGTGACATGCTTTCTATTTCTCTACACTTTGTTAAAGGAGTAGACACTCCTCTTGACTTTCAAAAAGGCAAACGGTAAGACCCTCCTTCTATATGTAGAGAAATCTCATGCATAGTTGCCATATCCATCATGTGAGAAGGACCAAGGTGCAATGCATATGGATGTTGAGGAGATTAAGCATCAAAGCTTGTTACTAATAACGGCTTTCCCATTTTATCATCTGACGTTAGTGCAATACTCTACCTAACTCGTATTGAGGGGGAGCGTTGAGATGAGTACATCAGGATGATGAGAAGGGTCTTAAATCCACCTTCCCATGATTGGTGAAAGTGGATATTGGTTGGGATTTGGATAGGGACTTGGTTCTATTTAGTGGGTGAACATCCCCCATTGTATGTGTGGATCACACCTTAGCCTTCATTGGATAAAGCTGATAATCAATACCAAGCTTATGTGTGTTGACTCTACTTTTGTTGTCCTCCATCTTTCTCCTCTCTCTTCCTCTTCATGAGCTTCTCTATCTATTGTGTGCTCCATTTCTTGACATTCAGATCCATATCAAAGGCCTTGAATGTGGCGTTTGCACTATTTTGCAACATCAAGGTATGCCCAACTTTTCCATTTAATGAGTTTTGGTATTCTCAAAATTGAATAATAGCTTTGCAAATGTCTCCCTCCAAATTTGATGAGTTCCTCTTTGTGAGCTTCTCTATCTATTGTGCACTTCATTTCTTGACATTTAGATCCATATAAAAGGCCTTGCATGCGGTGTTTGCACTATTTTGCAACATCAAGGTATGCCCAACTTTTCCATTTGATGAGTTTTGGTATTCTCAAAAATTGAATGATAGCTTTGCAAATGTCTCCCTCCAAATTTGATGAGTTCTAGTATTCTCAAAATTGAATGATAGCTTTGTGAATGTCCCCCTTCAAATCTGATGTTGGTTGAGAACATATGTGGTGGAAGCATGTCCTTTCATCTTGTGAAGAAGCCCTCAAGCAATAAAAGGACTCTTAGTCTAATACTAAATAATAATGATCTTGATAAGATATATCCTCTCATGCATTTGATTGTAGTTAGGATTGAAATTGTTTATGCTTGCCCCTATTCTAACTAATAATTAGTATTAGAGCCTCCATGTCCATGCATAGCTCTATGTTCACTAGTTCTACTCACCATCGCTCTGTCCCTTAGCGCAGGTATGAGAGTAGTGACAAGGGCCATTGTCATTTTACCATGTTGTCCCTTTATATCTTTGGAACTTTTTATAAGCTTATTTGCTATTTGAACCCTCTTGGATTAAGGTCCAAATCTCTTAAATATACATAGAGCTTAGAAACACCATAACTCTCCATCAATAACCCAGATCATAGTGTCAATGAAAAGGTAAATGGATCAAGTCAATGAGCTCTTCCAATTGACCTGGATTATGCTTCTATACTCTTCTTTTGGATTCGCTCAAATTCTACATCAAATTTATCATACTCTCAGATCCTTTCGACTCCATAGATCCTCCTACTCCAGAATCTTTTGCTCCCACTTGGATCCTCTTATTCTTGGATCCTACTATCCTCGATCTTCCTTCTCCCCAAATTTGCCCAAATCTGGATGCTGACTCAAATTATATCAATGGTTTTTGACCCGGATACATTGATTCTCTTGATGTGTGGTTTGGGCATCCCAACACCTTCTACAACATTTGTTACCCAAAATTTCTCTCATGAGCTTTTACGTTGCCATGAAGAGCAGCTACCAAATGGGCTTTTGTTAACTCATGTTGATCTTATACTTTGAATAGAATTGCCATGCAATACCTCATACGACTTCTATAATCTTGTTGACCGCTTATAAATGCTTGTAGTTGGATTGTGAAAAGATTTTAAATCTTCTAAGAGCTTAGCTACAACTTGTGACACCAATTCCTAGGCTCTTATGATCTTCAATCAACCTATGGATGTTCCAAAGTTGTAGTAACCTCAAAACAAGGTCTTTGGACCTTAAATTTCTCATATAACCTCTTTAGAGTGATTCTAGGTTGCCAACAATGTTTGGGTGGTCCAAACTATTAGAGGTTTATGAATATATAGATATGTTGCTTGCCTTTGTGAAGTCCAACATAGGTGGCTCTTTTTAGCCCCTGAAACTCATTTAGACCTCATAAGGAGTATGACTACTAAGATGGAATCCCAAAGCTCTTTGTAAGTTTATATGCAGCTTGTTGCTTCTCTCTATACAACTACAACTCTGAGTCACTGCTTAGCCTCTAGAGATTGAATCTCAAAGCTCTTGTGAGTTGATACGTAGCTTGTAATTACTCTTTATATAGCCTTTATCTTAGCCTTGCTTCATGCGAATAGCCTAAATTCTCCCCAAAATAAGCTTTTCTTTGAGTCTTGTGCAACCTATGGATACCCTCGATCATCATGAGTGCTCTAAGGTTATTATAAAAGCTTTCTGAGGAACCAATTGTGAATGTTTGTGTCCTTAGATTTGAGCTCAAGAAAGCCTACAACTATTCCTCTTCCTTCTTCTAAAGTGTCTTTGACCTCCAAGTTTGGTAGCTCACTCCTTGTAAAGATAGAGCTCTACGCTCTCCTTTTTCTCCACTCTTCTACACACAGGAGACTTCTCTTGATTTTCTTTATTTTTTTTTAAGTTAGACGTAAGCTTTGATAGGGGAGGAGAGGATGGAAAGGACATGAGACCAAGAAGAACACATGATGGCATTATCAGGAAGTATTATATACAAGCAACAAAACCATTAAAGTGGCCATTCTAACATTATTATGCTGTAGAGTGCCCAAATCTAGCTAGTTTCAATAATTGATTATAATCTCCTATTTGGGAGACAAAGAGAGAATTGTACCGTGCTATTTCATTATAACAGCAAGGAGGAAGAAGAGACCCTTTTCACTAGCACTTTTGTTTATTAAGACCACTATAATGGTTTGGATTACTAGTATTTGATTACATTACATGATTCAAAGACTAAATCTATTGTTTTTTATTAATATTGCCCACAGATTTGCCCCCCCCCTCCTCTCGCCCCCCCCAAATTGCTTTATGTTGCTACAATTGCTTGCACAATGATGCAATTCTTTCAGTATTTGCACAACACTTTATAAACAAAGTTTTCTAAGGAGTACATCATAATTCACTATGTATAAAATGTTTGATTGCCTTGGAGGTATGTGTCAATTGCTTCTTTATACTAATTGGTAAGAGGAAAACACAACTTTTTGTAGATGAGAGCCTATATCCTAAAAAGTTGAGCCTTGGATTTCTTCAAAAGAGGGGATATTAAAAGTAAGGACTGTGTGCTATGATGGATGAAATACATGTTTTGAAAACGTCTTCTGCATGTGATAAAAAATACCATGCTAGGGATGATGTGCACTTTTACCTCGTAAAGTAAAAGTTGGTTTGTGGAATCCAAACTTGCTAGTCTATGTAGGCCTCTAGAGACGTATGCTTTCCACAATGTGAGTAAAGGAAGCAAATTTTAAAAAAAGAATGAAGTCTAGGCTACATTGGCTTGTGTTGGCATGCTATCATAGGAAGCGTTTAAAGTGAAAGAAGAATACGCGGACTTTTCGAGATCCTTCTCTTATTCTTATACAGCTAGTTAGGGATTTGTTTGTGCCCTGTAGTTTGTGGATGGGGATACCTTGCCTTTTTAAAAGCTTACTTATTGAGATTTGCTTCTTTTGGTGGAAGTTCATGCTTGGAGATAAAAGGAAGTAAAGCAAACTTATAACTTGTGCAAAGCACCTTGTGGGTCGTAAAAGTTGTGTATTACATCTAAGGGTTAGGGTGTGATGTAAGGTAGGTGGAAGGGAGGTGTTATCGATGGGTATAGAGAGGGAAGTCTGAAGGATGAAGTTCACATCCATAGGTAGAGGGATTGTGTCATTCTCCATAACTTAAATGCAAGTTTGTGGTGTTTTTTAGAAGCATTCCCATAGAATGTGTAGGGAATTCTTGAGCTGCTTTTGAGTTGTGTTGAAGGTGTGAAAGTTCTCGAATATAGTTGCTACCTCTACATTTGGGATTGTTCTCCATTTGCCCACCTCCAAGGTTGTTTCCACGACAGATGAATGCAAGCATTTGGGTGCTCATTTCTCCATCTATTTGGTTTACTCGTTATGGGGCGAGTGGTGGTATGGCCTCTTTGGATCCTCGGATCCTTGTGAGATCGGTTTGGCCACTGGGGTGGAGCATGGGATGATTAGGACAGCTAGCCAATCATCTGGTGCGCAGCCGTGTAGTTTTCACAACAATGAAGGTTGAACCATCCCGCCACCCCACTCCGACCGGTGCTCTTGCCCACATCACACTTGGCAGTAGTGGAAATAGGCCCCTTGTAACTAGGAAAGATGGCTTTGTACTAGTAAGACAGCGTTGGCATTGGGCAATCTGGGCTGTAGTCTTTCCGATGTGGGAATGTACAAAAAGCGATCAAAATCTACACGTTGGGCGGGGAAAAAGAGCCTTCACGTGGTGCGAGGACCCATCGTAAAATTCCAGATTTAAAACTCGGGAGAGCTGCATGCAAGGCGGCAGTGGGCAGTCGCTATATGAACCCGTGGACGGCGTGGATGAGGATAAGTGGGCAGGCCGCAGGGGGCAGCTTTTGGTGAGAGAAAAGGGAACGGAATGACATGTGTTACGTAAATGAAGGCTGCGAGCAAAATGTGAAGAAACGGTGCAGGAGAAGGGGCAGAGGCGGGGGCGGCTAAAATGGAGCCGTTGATGAGGTATCGATTGTGTATAGCAAAGTAAAAGAATCCAAAGCAGCAGTAAAAGTAGAAGGGACTCGGGGAACCGTAGATCTTAGCTTATTTTACATTATTTAGCGTTGCCTGGTCGTACCCTGTTGAACTGGGCTAATACTAGTAATTTGGTCCAAATAAGCCACAATGCTATCAACATCTGTTGACAGTCACCTCGGGCCTCCCTCCAGGCCTACTAAGTTATTGAGGTTTGTGTGACTGATAAGACCTTTTGCCTGCTGCGGTTTCCTTGTGGCACATCTCAGCAGATTCCCCCCCTTCATTTCTAGCCAGTCTCCATCCATCCATTCCTCTTTTTCTTCTTCCTCTTCCTCTAGATACACGCAGGCTCAGGGCCTCTCTAAACTCCTTTCTCTCTCTCTCTCTCTCTCTCTCTCTCTCACACACACACACACACACAGAGACGTTTTTTCTTCATTCTGGCTTAGTAACCTCACCGACCTTCCCAAGTTCCCCCCCAGACGCAACCCTTCTACTCCCCCCCACCCCCCTCATCTCTTCATTACTTGCCCTCATTTCTTCATTTGCAGCCTCCCTTCTTCAACCCACTATTCCCTTCCTCTCTCTCTCTCTCTCTCTCTCCGATCCCTCGACTTTTCACCTTCCTCCCAACCCCCTCCCCCCCCCCCCCAACACACACACCCTTGGCCTTTCTCCCCACACCCTTGACAGTTCCTGTCCGTTGCTTTCACCCCGGCCTCCCATCATACACACCCGTTCTGCCCATCTTCTTCTCGACCCTTCCCTTCTTGGCTGCTGCTGCTCCTCCTATGATGGTGGCTTCCAAGGGTAGATATCGGGGCGCTCACTACGCTTTGCATATCCTGGGTTTTGTGTTCCTCTTCCTTTTAGATGGAGGTACGTTCTCATCTCTGCAAAGGGCTCTCTTCCCCTGTTTCGCTCCCTCTCTACTCCCCTCGATCCTGTTCATCCTCTGCTTCCCCTTTCCCACTTCCTCCTCTTGTAAATTTTACTTCAAACTGGAACAGCTTCTTTCTATGGGATCCTTCATTCGTCCGTATGCAATAATTAGCCAAAAATTGAAGCAAAACGAAACAAAATCTTAGCAAGGCATGACCTTTGGGTCAACACCTTCATTGAGATTGTTCCCTGTACCGGTGGAAAGAGCTACTAGTAACTCAAGGTCCACTGTAAGCGTTCTGGCAGAGCTCATTGCCATAAGGAAGACGATCGCCTCCCTGCTACAAGTCGGAGCCTCTGTATTCTCTGTTATTTAAATGCGAGCACGTTTTTGCTTTTGTGCTGCCACCGCTGGCCTTCTGTTTATCTCGCTTGCGGGTCGAGAACGCTGACTGGCAAGTGCGAATCCCGGCAATACAGGGGCTGCCAGAATGTTGCGATTGACGCTGGAACCGTCCATGGAGATTGCCGAGGTCATACATCGACGGCTACAGTCGGCCCTTTATTGCGTAGCGTTACCAACTGCAGATCCGACTAAGCTGCAAACGGCCTTAAATTGGGCTTGTGGTTCAGGAACTGGCCTAGGAAATGTAGATTGTACACAAATTAATCAGGGCGGTACGTGTTACCAGCCAAACACCCTGATTAATCATGCAGATTACGCGTTTAACGCCTATTACGTCAGCCAGAACGGGGCATCAAATTCCTGTGATTTCGGGGGCCTTGCAACCACGACATCGACAAACCCAAGTATTGTTACACTCCCTTTTCTCGGGTCCCTTCTTGCAAGCTGGTACTCTAAATGGATGATTGTTTATCGAAGTTATGGTAGTCTCAAAAGTTTGGAGTCTTAAATCTCAATCTGCATGTTTGCTGCAGGCAATGGCTCTTGCATCTTCCAGGCATTAGGGTAAGTTATTATGGCCTCTTATATTCTGTCGAATCTGTAACGTGGTTTGTTCTGGAATCTGAAATCTAAATGTGTTGTTGTATTTGTCTCAGTTCTAGTACTACTACGCCCACCAGCCCTTCTCCTCCAACAAATACGACCCTTTCACCACCGAGCAGTCTGAACAGTACGTCGTCTCTCAGCCCCCAAACCGCCACTGGCACTACCTCCTCTAGTGGTGCCATGCGCCAGCTTCCTCCCGTCGACCTGCACTGGATTCACATTGTTTGCGCCCTGATGGTGATGTTTCTAATGAGTCCAAGACTGTAAAAAGTATATTTTCAATCACGGTTGCTCACGTACGTCAAATCTCGTCATTCTGATGAGAGCGGGGGCATCTGCGTCGACAAGGTTGCCTTCTGTTCCCTAATTTTTTTTGTGCGCTCCTTTGGATCTTTAATGAACTTGAGGAGAGGATGTCCATTTTGTAGCGTCACAGCATTCCGCAGGTTATTTATGTACGAAGTTCGAACAGATCCTTGATGGTGCATGTGCATAGACACGTTGTAGAAGCGTAGATGATATCATCATGTTATGAATGAAGAAGAGGACTGCAGTATTGCTTCCGTTTGATAGAAAGCATCCAGTGCTAATTCTCTATGTACTCTTGCATGATAAGTTGTTCTCAAGCTCTCTCACTTTGTGTGAACTGTTCATAAACTGTGTTTTAGTATGAACGCTCGTTTGCTGTTCACTGCATTTGCAGCCATTTCATGACTGTCCTGCAGAAATCTCTTTAACAGAATCCTTCCAAAGTCATGTTTACCTGTGTTCCTCGGTCGTGAGTTGTCCTTTCCTTTTTCTTTCCAGTCATCTACTAAACTTATGTTGAAAGTGAAGGGCTATCCTTTCCATCAAATTTTCTAAATTTGTAGGATTGGATAGATTCTAGTAGTACAAAGGTATTTTATGTTGAAAGTGAATGTGGATGGGAAGAAATAGACCACCTTTACAATGGGGAAAAAACTAGCTTATCCCATTCTAGAGCTAAGGAGGTGATTGCCATGATTAAGCATTTCAGCCATTGACAATGGAGAAATGAAATGGTGGGCGGTCAACGCTTTACACATTGCATGCTCGACTACAATGAGTGGATTGTAGTTGGCTGCCAAGTCAAGCCCAAAGTTTGCCCGTCCAATGGGCAACCAGGTTGGTTGGATTGGCACCCACTAAACCAGCCACTCATGCTTTTCCATCCTTCTTGCTCATTTATGGATTCTTATCACCTTCAGGCGGGTAGTGTATACTGTATGTAAAGGCCTGCTCACTGCCCATGAGAACCTGCCCATCCCAAATTTTTAAGTGCTCCAACAATGGGCACTTATTGGGCACTTTTTGGTGGTCTATAAAGGCCTTCTTTATAGCATCTAGGATGGGAACATGCTAATCTTATTTATTTCGATCCTAAACCCTCCTTTATGCTATATAAGGTCCTTATATAGGCACATCTTTTGAATTTTGGAAATGAGACCATGATTGAGTTAAAGGCCTCTTATTTATGCAATTCACATTTACATATTTGAAATTTTCCCATCTAAAAAACTCTTATCCAAAAAGTCTTAATTTCTTGTATAGATAATATCGTTGTTTGTGGCCTATTTAATACTTCTAAACTAATTTTTGTTCTAACCTCACAACTTGGATTTATCAAAGGAAGTACCCACTTGTATTTCATGCAATTCACATTTACATATTTGAAATTTTCCCATCTAAAAAACTCTTATCCAAAAAGTCTTAATTTCTTGTATAGATAATATCGTTGTTTGTGGCCTATTTAATACTTCTAAACTAATTTTTGTTCTAACCTCACAACTTGGATTTATCAAAGGAAGTACCCACTTGTATTTCTATCCATAAGTAACTTGATCCGTCTACGATGGGTTAGAGACTCGCACCGCAAGGTTTTAAGGAGGGATCTTTAAAATTCTTTAATTTAAAGAATTGAAATTCCAAGTTTCAACACTCTCTAGAAGGGGTGAAATTATTACTATATATCTATGTGTATATATATATATATACATATGTTTAAATAAATAAAAATATAAATCTTTATTTATGCCCTCTCTCTATCTCTAATCCAAATTTGCTCTCTTTGTCTCTCTGTCTCTCTCTCTCTTCTTCCCCATAAGTTTAGTAAAACTTGCGTGGGTCTTGGTGGTTGAGGCTCTGGTTTGTGTCATTGTGTGTGTTGTGTTCGATCCTTTGCGATCGACTTCGGATGAGTCAGAATTGGCTCCTTGGGATTGTTTCTACGAAGTAAAAAACTCTCTCTCTCTCTCCTCTACTTCTCTTTCTTCCCCTCTCTCCCTTCCTCTCTCCCCTCCTCTCTCTCCCCCCTCTCTCTCTCTCTCTACTTCTTTTTTACTCCCCCTCTCTCTCTAGAAGGGGTGAAATTATTACTATATATCTATGTGTATATATATAGATACATATGTTTAAATAAATGAAAATATAAATCTTTATTTATGTCCTCTCTCTATCTCTAATCCAAATTTGCTCTCTCTCTCTCCCCCCTTCCCCATAAGTTTAGTAAAACCTGCGTGGGTCTTGGTGGTTGAGGCTCTGGTTTGTGTCGTTGTGTGTGTTGTGTTCGATCCTTTGTGATCGACTTCGGATGAGTCAGAATTGGCTCCTTGGGATTGTTCTTACGAAGTAAAAAACTCTCTCTCTCTCTCTCTCTCTCTCTCTCTCTCTCTCTCTCTCTCTCTCTCTCTCTCTACTTCTCTCTTTCTTTCTCACCTCCCCTTCTCTCTCTCTGTCTCTCTACTTCTCTCTTTCTCTCTCCTTCTCTCTCTCTCTCTCTCTCTACATATATTTATACATATATATTCATATTCATATTTATACTATATATATATATAATATATTCAAAAGATATCCACACCACAAAGTTATGGCAGGTGCCTGCTTCCATGTGGCCTGTTTTGCGCCTTTGTTGCTCTGCTTAGTTTTTCCCCGCGCGCGGCTCTCCTTTCTCTCCATTTCCGAACTTCCTCCTCCCCTTCCCGAACCTTGTGCAAATCTCTGTCCTCTCCTTTCCAAACCTCCACTGCGCTCCACGTGGATCTCTTTCTAGTATAGAAGAAGGACTCCCCTTTGAGGGGCACGTAGAGTAACCTTTGAAGAGCACATGGATTCTTCAAAATAAGTAAGTATAGATGAACCAATATTGTTTCAATATAGAGAAGCTACTTTTTTTTCAAACAGCCTCATTTATGTATTCCCCTCTTTTTGCAAACAATAAGAATTCTTAAAGAAAGTCATCATTCATTATTAGTTTGATGTACAAAGTGATAAATTCCAACAATAGGCTTGCTATTTTTTATACCATTGTTATTACGAAACAATATGTACATTAGATTGTTTATGCAAACATTGGTAGGTGGTTAGTCCATGTCCAACAAGTGTCAAGGTATTCCCCTCTTTTTTGCAAACAATAAGAATTCTTAAAGAAAGTCATCATTCATTACTAGTTTGATGTACAAAGTGATAAATTCCAACAATAGGCTTGCTATTTTTTATACCATTGTTATTACGAAACAATATTTACATTAGATTGTTTATGCAAACATTGGTAGGTGGTTAGTCCATGTCCAACAAGTGTCAAGGTATATTTTATTTGACTGTTTTTTTTAAATTATGAGTTGTATATTGTAGTTGGTTGATGGAATAATCTCATATTTGCCATTTAATTTTCTCATCTTTTTTAATTGGTGTCTTCTCTTCAAAATGTCCAACAAGTGTCAAGGTATATTTTATTTGACTTTTTTTTTTAAATTGTGAGTTGTATATTGTAGTTGGTTGATGGAATAATCTCATATTTGCCATTCAATTTTCTCTCATCTTTTTTAATCGGTGGATTCTCTTGAAAATCAAAGCGCAGTACAGTTTCTTTTGGGCTTGTGTTTATAAATCGTATTTCTCCAGTGCTTTTATGAAAAGGCAATAATAACACAATGCAAGATGCTAGTAGCACACATAAGAAAGTGCCGCTCATTTTTTTGGAGATGTTCTTAGATGAAGCATTTGACCATATGCATAGGTTCATTGTGTCGTTTGAAAATTGTGTTCCCCAATTCAGATACATATGGTACATAGTTCGTTGACGTCATGGTTGTTTCGAATGGCGATTGTGTAATTAAATGACACATGATGCATCACTTTCTTGCAAGTTAGAATGTCTTTTTTGGTCAACTCTTTGGGATTGTTGTTTATTAAGTCTTTATTGCATTGTTTCTATTGACATATTTTGAGGCATTTGTCATATTTGTGTCCAACGATGTCATGGTGACTTTTTCAACTTTGGAATATAGTGAGGTAGCGAGAGGTAGCGTTGCAACATATGTGCTAATATTGATGGAATTTAATGAGTTGTGCTATTGTGTTGTTCATTTAACTATGCATGAAGTATAGTATGAGGTTGTGGTCCCATACTAGCACGTCATTGAAATTAATTACTATGTCTATCAACATATTTTGGGGCATTGTCAATCCATATCAACCCATATCATTTTGACTTCTTTAACTTTGGAATTCAATTATAGAAATGACCCAATGCATGCCCTAATAATGTTGGACCATTCTTTAATGTGTTAAGCATGCTTTCTCATTTTTCACTCTAGTAGCACGATATATCATGTCTTGTTCATCACATGTTATAGTGTGTTTACACATTTTAAATCTCTTTGGGATTCTTGTGTCTACTAACCCTTTAGTGCACATTAATGAAGTTAATTATGATTATGATTTCTATCTAAATATTTGGGGCATTATCAATCCATATCGAGCCATGATTATATTGAAATTTTCAACTTCTAGATTTTTAGTAAGAAAGAAATAACCCAACACATGCCCTAATAATGGTGGATCTTTCATTGAAGAGCTAAGCAAGCTTTGTAATTTGTGAATAGATTAGCAAGCACATATTGATGGATGATATCTTAAGTTTTGTGTGAGTTGGACTTTGTTGATAAAACTTATCCTAGTTTTGTAAGGATGGATCTCGTTTCTTGAGATGTTCCATCAAAGAGTACCAAATATGTACAACACATGAAGAGTAATGAAGAATGTAGGTGGCACTGTTCACTTCATCACATCTAGCTCAAGGTGTTCTTTAAAATCAAGTGATGTTCTCAAATGTTCAAAGTTCTAATATCCATTTAAAGTGATTTCAATATATTTTCTATGCTTGTATTTGAGGATATCTCTTTCAAATACAAGGCTCTATTTTGTACTGCACATTTCCTTAAGTGAGTCCATATCAGATTATATCTCTTGATGATGAACAAGAACTTTATGCACTTGGACAATAAGTTAAGTATACAGAGAACAAAGATATGGCTCCTATATATTAGTTCCCAGATAACTATAAGTTCTTATTGTTTGTACATCTTTGTTTTCCAATAAACAACATTGGGAAGTTTAATTCTTTACCATTCTTACCTTGGAAAAGACCAAGAGGGAATGGCTTTTACAAGGAATGATATATATTCATTATGGACCCATTCCACTATTTGTTTTGTATTAGTGATATTGTGTATCAAACTATCACTATTGATTTGCATCACCGCCAGTTCCTTTGGCACTTTCATTTGTATTGTTTGAGGTTACGCTTAGTAATTTAAAGTGGATTAGTCCTCTCACCCTTCATAATCTTATTTATAAAATGCTATTTCAATGAGCTCTAGTTGTGGAATGGACTTTCCATATCATAAGTTGATTTTGTATTATAATTTCTTTTTGAATCCAATGATCATGTTTTCATTAGTAATGAATTACGGCAAGATGTAATACATCTTTTTGGTTCCTACTACAACATTTAATATGAAGCCGCTTATTCCATCATATTGGAGGATACATCCAATGATCATGTTTTCATTAGTAAGGAATTACGACAAGATGTAATACATCTTATTGGTTCCTACTACAACATTTAATATGAAGCCGCTTATTCCATCATATTGGAGGATACATCTTTCACACACAATATTCCATTTTGTACTACACATTTCCTTAAGCAAACCCATTAAGATTACATTACTTGATGAACAAGAACTTTTATGCACTTGGAAAATGAGTTAAGTATACAGAGAACAAAGATATGGCTTCTATGCATTAATTTTCATTTGACTATTGATAACTCAAGTTCTTGCTATTTATACATCTTAGTTTTCTAATAAACAACATTAGGAAGTTTAATTCTTTATTGTTCTTATCTTGGAAAAGACTATGAGGTGGATACCTTTCAAGGAGCTATATGTATCATTATGGTTTCATATTCCACTAGTTGTTTTGTAATGGTGATATTGTCTATTCAACTATCACTATTTCTTTGGCACTTTCATTTGCATTGTCTAATTGATATTCCTCATTTATGCGTAGTTATTTGAATTCGGTTATTCACTCCTCCTTAATACTCACTTTGTTTTCTTTATATAATGCTATTTCTATGAGCCTAGCTATGGAATGCAATGTCATGTAAATGGATTTGTATTAGAATTTCTTTTTGTATCCAATAAGCATGTTTTCATTAGCGAGGAATTCCGATAAAATGTGCTACATTTATTGGTTCCTGCTAGAATATTTGTGATGCCTTTTATTCCCTCTCGGCTAATATTATAAGCAAATCTAGGAGGCCATGATGCCACCATAGTACACGAATGAAAGAAGATGGTCTCTACTACATTTTGGATAACCTTGGTACAATTGGTGTGATCAAAAGGCCACTTGTACATGTGAGGTCGGTAGATGGCGCCTTGCACATGTGAAGTGACCAAATAGATATTTGTACATGGGAGGTGACTAGATGGCCTCTGATACAACATGTGAATTGACCAAGTGACCCCTTGTAAATATAAGTTGGGTAGATGACTTTGGGTTCCTTTAGGTTTACCAAATAGCCCCATGGAATAACAATATTGATGAGATTTGTGCTTATAGAGGTGACAACGACAAGGTTGTTAGCATCCAAGATGACTTGGCAATAGAGGCTACTTGCTCCACTCCAATCCATTAACTCAAAATTGCCAATTCCAATGTAGCATCTAAAGCTAGGAGGAGGGTGCACATGGAGGAGGTGGTGCATATGGAAAAGTTATGATGCCACCAAAGAGCCAAAGTATCAATAAAGGATGACAATACAATGCTCAAGGGTGCTCAATGCATCCTAAGGTCATTAAGGAATTAAGAGATGGAGAATGAAATGGATTGGAGATGAGATATGGGAAGAATTAATGAGAAAGAAAGAAAGAAAGAAAGAAAAAAAATTCTATTATAGTTTGTCAAAGACTGAAAGGTCTATGAGACCAAAAAAACCTAGAAATAGTAGGAAAAACTAAAGAGTGGATCCACTAAAGCTGGCATCCATTTCCAAAACCTACCTATGTACATCAGTTATTGGTTGAGAGTCTTTAGGGTTTACATTTGAACCCCTTGATGAGAGCCTTGCCTTCATGGTCGACAGCCCAATCGCCCTCCTTTCTAGCTTCCTTCACCTTCTGTAACGTGGTGGCATTTTTTTGCAATTACTAGGAGGTGAGCTCCTCAACTACCCATAGGCTTGTGTGTTTAGAGAAGTTGCAACTTATATTCTTTAGTTAGGAACATAATGATAACATGATTCTGTGGTGTCATTTGTATTGCTTCAACTGCTCTATATCCCATGTCAACCTTTGGTGTGGCTTTCTTTATTTATTCAAAATCTCTCTCAAAATTAGAACCCTTGCACCTCCATTCTGGAAAGCCCCCAAATGCAAATAGTCTATGCTAAAATCTCTCATCCTTTTTTCTCCGTGACTGCTAGGTCTACATGTTTCTCTAGATCTGTTTTGACCACCTTAGAGATCAAATGATTGATAACATTCAGAGGACAATCACTTAGATGTTTGCTATATAGATTTGCTAGTGCACTCAGAGTTGAGCTGCTTGTTCACCTAGGTTTCCAATGTGGCCATGTGCTTTTACATTTTTGTTATCTAATGTTTGAGATGTTGTGGATTGGGCATCCATTACATTATGTCAATGGGCGGATTCCACAAGCTCCCTTCGTCGCCAAGTCCTTTAGTTGTTGTCATCTCCCTTTATCCTTTGGTGAGGAGCTCCATTTGCCTACTTCATCCTTTGGCTTGTGACACCCTCTTGGTCGAAGTTGAATCCTTGAGACATCAGATTCAAGGTTTAAAATTGGGCCTTGAAATAGCTATGATCCACTTAGGGATAGAGATTCAGCTCAAGAAGGTTACACATTGGGTGCTAAACCAGTGCACCAACCGATTAGAAGTGGAGGTCTCCTTCCTGATGTAGTGGGTCCTGAAGGTAAACATAGATCTTGTCATGCCTTTGGTGTGCCATCGCAATGATGTGGATTACTTCCCTTTCAAACCCCCTCCAAATTACTTCCCTTCCAAAACCCCTCCAAATTCACAAAAATCCATGATAATTGCACAAGCTTCCACTCATAGGAGGGACTTGGTTGCCACCCCTTCCTCCCCATGAGTTGGACCATGGTGAGTTGGAACTTTCACAATTGGGCACATCAGTAGGATGAAATAGCTTATTCTTCACTAGGAGCTACAAAGTGATCTTTGGTTAGTAGTTCTATCAAATTCATCTATCTTAATTCAGGAGCACATGCTCTCATCCTTGGACATCAGACGATGGTGCCGTCGCCTTCTAGAGCATGGGTTGGAGATTTGGACACCAATGATGAGGAGGAGTGGGGTATTATGCATCTCAATTTCCTAATCCTTGGCTACATCTATTTTGACTAGGGGGGTCTCATTGGAGAACAAGCAATATGGATTGGCATGAGGATGGGGAGTCTAAGATTGGGACCTTGAATGCTTACACACCTAACTATATATAGTTTAGACCAACTTTTTACAATTGGCTCACTGAGTTTCTCCCAAATGTAGAATCGTGGATTTTTGGAGGAGATTTCAACAATCTAGAGTTTGAGGAGAATAAGCCCCTTTAGAGCATAGTACTTGGGACCAGTTCATCTTTGCTCTGAGTGGCAGAGATCCATGCCAAAAGGCAGAGTTCTCCAGACTCTTTGGCAGCCTCTACTACTCTTTTAGGCAGATGTGACATAATGGCTTACTCGAGAGTCTTGACAGATTCTATGTTGGGGACTTGAAAATGCATAGGTATCTGAGCGAAGATGACAATGTCAAATCATTCCATAATTGTGCTTCATCTAGAGTAGCCTATCGATTGTGAGCTCCCATTGAGCTCCCCTAAAATGGGATGCAGATTTGGTATCACTAGCCAAATATGTCTCCTTATAATGGATGGTCCAGCTAGAGAACAACAATGATTCAAAGGAGTGGTGAGGAGCTACAGTCATAAGGCACTACGAGAGGCATCACAAAGTTCACAACAGGGAGAGACTGACTTGGCTTCCATAGATAGAGTCAAAGAGTAGGACTTGACCTCGTAGTGGCTTGCAAATAGGTATAAGAGCGCATGCCTTGATCTCCAAGCCCTAGAGATCCACATAACAAAGTTCTCTTACCACTCCTCAAAGGTGCAATCGGCCCAGCAAGAAGATAGGACGATTAGGTGATTTCATTGTCTATTGTACAATGTTAGCAACGTGTGTGCACACTTTTGTCTATATTATCACTTGTTTATAAGAATTATCTCATCTTTGCACATACTTGCCATCATGCCTCATGCATTTCTATAAAGAAACCTTTTGTATGCTTATATAACACTACTCATAGACTTGCACCAAAGCATCTTTTGTCTCTTTGCAAGATAAGCACATATAATAAGGGACAATGCAGGAGTCATGAAAAGAAGCAAGTACATGAAGAAAGTCTCCTTGTGCAAATAGCCTAAAGCCAATGGTAATACCTCAAGTAGGGTACAAAGCCCCACCTCACACATTTCTAGCAATCATATTGGGGTGCGCAAAAGTTTAAGATGGACGTAACATCTTTAGGTCTTTGTGGTCAAGAGAGACAAAAGTTATGCCAAACAATTTTGATGACTATGAAGGAGCAAATTGAGTGAGAGAACTTGAGGACATTGGAGAAGAGGTTCACCAAAAGAACAAATGAGGTGCAAGAAGCAATACATGAGAGGAAGATTGAGAAGATCTCTAGTGGAGCAACATGCAGACCAATCTGAGTAGTGTCCAAAGCCACCAATTTCAATGAGGCTTTGTTGTACTTGGAGCAATAAGAGAAATAGTGGTTGGACCAAAGCTATGAATAAAAGGGATAAGAAGAGGTTCAAAACAAACAAAAGCCACGAAGGAAGAAGCATCATCTAAAGCTCACAAAGAACACACTTACCTCTTTAGCGGTTAAGCCTTCTCGTGGCTAGTGACAACTTTAGCACCTGTCTCAATGTAGCTTGCACTTATCTTGACTCCCAACTCTTGGTACTTCCAAACTTCTACACTGACCATAGCTCCTAGATCTCGTTTTGTGGATGACTCTTACTTCATTCATGCCTTTTCCTTCATATCCTTCCAAAGTTCCCTTACAACCTCTATGCCTTTTTTCTTCTAGAGAAAGAAATTTCTAGTAATGCTTTGACAAAAACAACCATATGAACTAGCAATCCATGAGGCATTGATCGTGGAAAAATAAGGTGAAATTTTGGTTGTTAGAAAACTAGCTTGTTTTCAAAAAGCCCAGCTATGTACCTAGGTAATCTCTAAAATAGGGTATTCCTACATGCCTTGAAGAAATACTCCTACCTTTTAATGGTCACCCTAGATCCTAACATCCCACACTCCCAAATGGTACACAGGGTGTAGATAATATCCTGCCAAATGGCGATGAGAGTGACCCAAGGTGGGACTTGGTGATTTCTCATCACCAAGTTGTAGCAAGCAACCCAGATGTTCCAAGCAGTGATGTTGAGCTCCATCTCCCAAACACTATTCTTTTGGGAAGAAATTGGATGTTGCCAAGAAAGGGGAGTCACATCTGTATGTCGACTCAAAAGACACTATGTACATGAATCGTATAAGTTAGGGTGACCTTGTCAGTGGAGAAGGCATGGCCTTATTCTTTCAACCAAGCTACCATGGCCTCCTTTTGAAGGGCCCCTCAAGATCCTTTGTGTTGCAAAGTAGCTCCAAAGAAAGTGTGGGATCATATCCAAAAATCCATTCATGCACTAGTGGCAATGCCCATCAATCCACATCCACTCCAACTAGGGGCTGATGGGCATCCCCATGGACAACCATCCACATGAAGTATGAGATCTTTCGTGGCTAGTGGCTAGCCCATAAATGTGACAAAAATCTAGAGATGACCTCTAGGGCATTTGTTATTCAATCCAATGTTGTTCTATAGAGGGGTCCACAATGCCCTACTCTAGATGGCCAAAACCACTTGCCCCATAAGGGATGTCGCTCCCACTAACCCGTCTTGCTCCAAATTCTTTTTTGTTTTTGGGCAAAAAAGAGAGTTGATGTTTATATTATAATCAATGCTCCATGCCTTGCCAAATCTGGCCACCACTCTAATCCTTTATGATCAAGCAAGTCTAGGGGCCCATCTATCTTTGGGCCTCTATCAAACACTATCTAAAGAAGCCCACGTAGCCCCACTCTATAATGCTTAGACTAGAAAGAGCCCTAGTATTGATGTAAATACTAAATCAACGTAGGGGTAATCTGTTCATGAAGAACTAGCCATACCATCATGGAGGAGCTGAACATCTATGAAGTCCAACCCACCAAGACTCAAGGATGGTGGAGTCAATTTCTATCATTTGCATGCATACCCTCGTAAATGGGAGATGGCACTCAACCGTGCCTTTGCCTCTATGACTCTATGCTCTTAAAAAACTAGCTAATCCACAATCCCACTAATCCCAACCAAATACATTTGGTGACACTCTCTCGATCCCAAAATGCCAAAAAATGGGTTGGCACACGAACTCCCTTTAGCTCTGTGCGCTAGCCCAAATGAGTCCTCTAGAGAGGTATTGCTACTACACCCTTCAAGGAATTATCATCAATGGTGGTGACCCTTTCCCATAAGGTAGCCTTTGAGAAAATCCACTAATTAGATTCCTGCCACTGGCCATCTTTTTGAGGGGTGTTCTGGAGAAGCCCTCCCTAAAGCAGAAGCTTCCAAGGCTCTGGGTGTGGAGTGAGTCCTCACACTACTAGCTTACCCGAAAGATCTCTACTCTAAATCTCTGGGTCTATGATGCCCATCCTCCCTCTACCTGGGGTATGATCACTATCTTTCAAGTGACTATGGCTCTAGTGTTTCTTTTGCCATCTAATCTTGCCCACAAGAAATTGTACTTAGATGTCCCATGCATCCCCTTGTAAAATACTTGCACGAGGCAATGTACCAAGCCATGGCCAAGAGATTGTCGACCATGGTCCACCCTACTAAGGTGAGTTTGGTCAAGCTCCAATGCAAAGATTGCACCACACACTCTCTAGGACACGGACAATCTACTACTCTACTAAAATATCAATGTCCATATGGCAACCTATGTACCTCGCTGTGTGACTTTGTGAGATCTTGTTAAAACCAAGAGTTGCTCCCTAGTCCAAGATCTCCTAAGCCTCCTTAGTTGGTGTAAGGAGTCCAATTGGTCTTAGCCTTAGATGCTTGATACTGTAGCTCAAGGGCACCCAAACTCCCTCAAGGCTTGCTGCCATGCCCTCCACAAAAAGGTTTGTGGTTTTTGCAAACTCCAAGTCTAGAAGCTCATCCCCTAGCAAATGAATAAGTGCATTCCAGTGAAACCAACCATCTGGGAGCTCAAAAGTAGCTCATAGTGTCTACTAGGAAAAGAAAAAGAAAGGGCACTAGAGGGAAATCTTGATGTAATGAGTGAGAAGGAGAAAAGCCTTCCCAGTATGGACCCCAATAAGCACATGGCTAGCATTAGTACCCTCCAAAAAAGGCCACTCTCCCCTGTCATTATACTTAGCTTCTCAATCCAAGAGAAGAACAATGATTGATTGAGCTCCTCCCATGCTCAAATCACTGCCTCCCAAAGAGGGAAGATATTGTCCTTGATGCTACGCTCTTGAACCAAACCTGTTTGAGTGTCATGTATGATGTCAAAAAGAGGGGGGGGGGCACGATTCCCAATACAATGCTTATACAGGTGATCTCATCACTCTAGCCTTTTCCAATCAAGTGACGAGCCTTTTACAATCACAATCCATGAGACCATGCCCACACCATGTGATGGAGATTGCCCCTTCATTGTCACCCTAGCTATCTCATCCATCAAAGTTGACTAGTGACTTCTCCTATTGGTTTCCACCAACTCAAAAAAACGGGCCACCATAGCTCAAAAACACGATTATTTGTCAGTTCATTGGCACTCATGTACCATGCATGATTGAAAATGTCCAATATGCATTCCTCACCATAGAAACTATGTTGAAACCATAAGAAAGTTTATTAGTATATATACCTTACTTAAACTGGTGTCTATGCAAAGTTTCATGACCATTGGACACATATGGACAATTTTTGGCACATGATTCAATTTATCACGCCTCCTACATATCATGAAAATGGGTTGCCATAGCTAAAAAATGTGACTCTATCGATTTGACACTATTTATAGGAGGGCTTCCTTTGCTCCTAAACAAATAGTTGCCACTTTATCTTAGGCCTTCTTGTGGCTTGCACATGGTGACTTGCTCCAAGTCAAATACTTTCATGATATTAACTTTTCCCATAAGATTTAGAACAATGTCATATTGATAGAATAAGACAAGGAAGATCTTATGGGGGTGATATATGAGGTGGAGGATTACCTTAAAGAGGCATGTTAAAGCAAGCCTACAATAAAAGAATGTCATTAGTAGTAGCAAACATAGTATCCCATTTATTTTAGAAAGAATAGAAAGGAATTTTCCAATTGTCTTGGATGGAGAAAGTTGAGGATGATTTTGCTTGAAAGGCACCCTTGCATACAAAGGATTAGGGGCAAGGGGATCAAGAATCTCAACAACGCCAAGCATCCCAAGGTGGATCACACACACAATTGGTAATATTTCAATAGCAAAACTAAGGAGTACCCCAATAATATATTGGGTTTTGGGAATAGGACTATTTTCTTAGTGTAGTCATTGATTGGTTTCAAGAGTACTTGGATGTATTTGTGTGGTTCTACAAAGACCTAAAAGGAATGCTACTAAGATCATTGAGTATTCCATTAACATGCCTCCTAAAGTTAACCTAGCTCATCCCAAGTGAACCCTCCAACTCTAGTAAGGTGGTGTAGACCAAAATTCAGTAAATGGAGCAAGAAATCCTAACCTATCCAATGAACTACTAGATTTGGTGAGTGGTATTGTTAATATGCCCAAAATGAAAGCATGCAAGATCCATGATTGTGAGTACTATAGAAGTCAAACTTCTATGGGCCAAAAATAGAAATAGGTTTTCACTCCCACTAACAAGTGGGATGTTCCTGGGCATAAATGGTTACAATGAGTATAACCAAGGGATGGCTAGGAAGATTTTTTCAAGACTACCTTTGTGCCATGAGGGGGAACATACGCACATCATCCTTCCATGAATAGAAAGTCAAAAGAAAAAAATGATTTTTCTATTTCTAAGAGGCTTTTAGAAAAATACTTTTATGAGTAGACAAAAATGTGAAAATGCTCCTAGTGAGAGGCTTTGTAGTAGGGCTTCCAACCCTTAACATTGAGTTGAAGCCTCCTAGCATTACTAATAGAATGGGAGAATGGGAGGTTCTTCTCATTTCCTACATCAATCTAGTCAAATTCTTTGTGGTCCCATTGCAAGTACTTTATGGGAACACCCCATAAGGCCAAATCTTCCATGATCCCAAGGGTATGTCCTCTAGATATGAGTTCGAATACCATTTCGAAGCCTAAAAATATTGCTCCATGTGCCCCGCAATCTCGACTACCTACTGGAAAAAAGCATCCAAGATAATATTCTCATCCATGGACCTAGATCTCCTACCTCTAGTCTTGTGGTCATTTTTGCTGACAAGAATGTGACAAGGAGGCCTCTAGTACTTGAGTGACAAGGAAATACACCTTGTAAAGGCCTTGTGGTCAACCCATGTTGTGACAAGGAAGCGTCTCATTGCTTGGGTAACAAGGAAGTGACAACAAACCTTTTGATCACCCCAAGTGACAGGTGCCACAAAGAGGCCTTTGGCCATTTGGGTTACAAGGCAAAGACAACAACACCTTTGATCACTCTAAGTGACAAGGCAATGGCAATGGTGGTGCTACTTAGTAAAATAACATTTCTTAGCATTTGGTTGAAACATTGAGTCTTGTCCCCCATCTAATGTGTTAACTTTTGTAAACCATATTTATAAAATCTCATGAGCGTGCTAGATCCTTGTACATGAAGGATGGATTTCAGACGATAATTGTATTTAGATGGATGACAATGTTGAGTCATGGATCCTATCAATGTAAGGTATATATGCGTCCATGCTGAAAATGAAGGAACACTACAAGAGAGATAGAGTTTGTGGATCCAAATGTCATGAAATTCCTCTTGAGGAGAGAAAAAAGAAGGTTGGATATCTTCCTCAGTGAGAGTCAACTTTTCATAGCCTTGTTGCCTTGCTTGAGTTTTGCATAGTCATCGGGATATCTCAACTAGCTAGTGGCACATAGTAGTGTCTATAGTTTGAGTCCTCAACTCAAGTCGATAATCGTAATTGACAAAAACTCATAATAGAGGTGTGTCACAGTCCATAGTTGTCTTAGGCCCTTAAGTCTCTAATAATACAAGTTTTTGGTCCTCATAAGTGTCACTTACACTTTGTCTCCATCATATTTATATTGGAAGTTTCATTTTGGGTGTTTCCTTGTGGATCACATCTTAATTGAGAGAGAGAGTGCTTAGAATATCTTGGTTAGTTTTTTATAATGGAGTGTTAATGAAATGCTCTACAAAGGATGACATTTCTAGTAAGTTGTATGTTGAAAATTGTAAAGAGTTGAGAAGCTCGCTAGTTATTAATAGTTGTTGAGGACTTCCCTTGTTGGATTAATCCATTGGACTAGCTTAGCTTTCCCCAAGCAAGAGAGGGTTAGTATTGAGATGTCAACAAGATGGATCTTGCTAATGAAGGAGGGATAGAGATGATGAGGTATAGGTATTGCAATACATGATTGATTTGTTTTGACCTTATGAGGAAACTATAATTCCTATTCATCTATATATTAGCTTAAAAATGGGGATCCATTGGGGACATGGTGCCCTACTTGTAGGTATATCTATTAATTAGAAGGTAGGTTAAGCAAGTATATGTCCAAGAGCCATAAATAATGTAATTAATTATTTGATATCAATCCCATGCTAGGTCCTAGGGTTTCGATGGGGTAGGATCCATAGGTGCATATGAAGTGGTCACCTTTATGTGTCATAAGTAGACCTTGGGATGCTAAGGGATACTCTTTAAAGGGCAATGATGTTTCATGACTAGTATTATTCACTCTCTTTTCATATGCATGGCATTCTTCTATACCCCTCATGCTAAATTTTTGCTAGCATGTAGAAAATTATATTAGCAAAAAGACATGTGTCCATTGGAGGACCAATCTTGCTCCTTTAAATTGAATGAACTCTTTTATATTTTCATCATAGTAGTCAACCATACATCAATGAGTGGAATAGGGGAACACAAAAAGTTGGCCTTGCCATCATGGTTAGTTGGGATGATGGCTAGACATGGCATGCCAAATGGCAAGTATTGGCAACCATCAACCCCCCACATAGTGCCTCTTTGTCATTATTGTTAAATCGTGGAGGTTTAGTTGATGTGCCCTTCACCCCGACACTCACCTTGCACTATTGCATCTGATGAAGTTTCCACTCAAGATAACCTCTCCATTACCTAGATTATGCTATTGCATGATGCCAACTCTTTATTCATGTCTCTCACTCTTCTTTGTCACTAGTTAAGGTCACCTTCAAGGCCTTTGTCAGCCTAATCCTCCTGATGTCTTCCTTGTCTTACCTCATGAGAATATTGGTGCACTAGACTTGACAAAGTTTCATCAAATTGATTTCCTAGTACTCAATGTCCCCTTATGTTGTCACAAACACTTTCAAGTTGTTGGGCTCCTACCATATCCTCACTTCTACTTTGATGTCAACTTTCTCGCAACTCTCGCTCTCCAATAATGTTATCTTATAGTGAGTTTGCTTATCTTATTACTTATTTGTCAACACGTAAGTGGGACTGAAAGGAGGAGGATTGTCGTAAAGTAATTAAAAGGGAAAAAACACAAAGAAGTTTTTGGCAAAGTACTTATTTTATCATTATAGTATTCTCATGGCTACTAGTTCCTTACCATGAGCTTTAAACTAGCCTTTGTTGTTCTCCCTTTACATGAATTTACATTTAATTTTCACTCCAGCTTCTACAACACACTTTGGAAGAGGGAAGGCACCCACAAGTACACATGTACTCCACATATCATATATCTTTTACATCAATCATACGTAGCCCCTCTAGTGATTTTGGCCCACAACCTTTCATCTATAGGTTGCCCTGTACCACCTCCTCTCTTGCCTTCTTCTAGAACCACTACCCCCCTTTGCTTTTGGAATTGTGTACCTTCATCATCTATACCCACACCTCTTCCATCATTAATACATCATCTCTAGTTTCATCTACTCTACCTATAAGTCCCTCCATATTTCTATAGTTGAGCCTGTGGATTCTTATAGAGTTATTCATAAACCACAAATGGTTGCAATGCGAGATCGCCATTGTAGAGATCAAATGACCCATAGCTATGTGACTTTACTAACACTCCTATATGTTCACATGATGATTAGGATCACCTCCTACATTGATGGTTTCTCCACTAAAGTCTGTTTTGTTCGAGAAGGTTACTTGCTCAATTACAAAGGAGGGAGTGCATCCCATTTTTGCACAAAGTTAATGTGAAGGAAGCACCAAACACTAAGATCAGTTGACCGTAATGTATAATGGTTTTGCTACCCATACTTCACTTGGCCACTTCTTTTCACTCTAGAAGCCTCCATTGAGGCATTGGCTCCCATTTAGCCCATGGGTAAGGGTTGATTCTCCACTAGATGATGCATGAGCGAGTACTTCATTCAATTTCTTCACTTGTGGTCATACCCTCCGAAATCTAATTTGGATCTTGAATTAAATATGTATAGTGATATGAACCATTTGGAGTCATCATAAGGGGATATGGTTCTAGTCTTTAGCCTCCTTTTAAGTATGCAATAGACTATTTAGCTAGGGGATAGTGGACAACCTCCAAAGTTGTCTGCCACTAGGTACGTAAGAGCTAGGCAAGTAAGAGCTTCAAGTCCTAGGTGCAAAGTTACTCCATAGGGATAGGTAGGAGTGGCCAACAAGGGCCTTGCAAGCTATACCTCAAAGGCGTAAGGGGTAGCCCACATGACAGAAGTCCCAACAACGTTATTTTTACAAGAGGATATTCAACATTTATTGAGCTTTGCCTACCAAAAACTAACAAGCTTGTAGATTATCTTGCTTTGTCCTCTAATTTTTTTCTCTACCCTATTGAGCACACATGAAAATAGAGTCAGAAGTATCAACAACTCCTTGCCTATGTGAAGGAAAAGGGATGAACAATGGATTGAACGGGGGGAACCTTGACGATAAATTCACTATTCCACTTTAGCAAGCAATGGGTTTCAAGGGGCAAACCCTCAACCATATGTTCACTATTACACTTCAAGGGGCCCTTGCATCCACCTCATGTGCATTTGAGCCTCCTACCTCTTATCTTAACCTCAATTGACAAGCATCAATGAAGGAGAATTAGTGTGCATGCGAGAAAATTTTAGGCGTACGAGATTCAATGACAGTAATGTATGGGCCAAAATGGTCCATGCATATGATCTAGCCTGTAGTGCATGATATTTTGCGCAATTGGGCACCATGCTCTTCAAAACCAGAAGACACATGTTGATGGAAACGGAGAAATTGATGGCTCTCCAGTATGTGCCTCTCAAGGTTAGGAGGCTTTTTGCAAGAGAAGAAAGAGGGTTGGAAAATAGAGAATGAAGGGTTGTAGCAAGCAATGGATAGCCTGCAAGAATAGAGGAGCACATGGGAATGATAAAGAAGTGACATCCAAATCCAGTGGAATGGGAATGATAAAGAAGTGATCTCCATACCCATAGATAGGAGGAATGGGCTAATTTACAAGTGGCGTTGAAAAAATTATAGCAAAAACGTAGAGGAACTAGATGAAAATAAACAACTTTAGTTGAAAAGTGAGTTATAGGATATGGTGAAAAATGGGTGCAATAGATCTTTCAAATCCATGAGAGTCACTTAAGAAGGTTTAGAAGGCTTAGAGTTGCCGATGCATCCCTTTAGATTCAAAGTACATCCCTTTAGACCAAACCCTCTACTTTGTAGGCCAAGTGTACACTTGACTACTATTGTTCTAAAACAAAATATGAGCAACATTGTGGACACATTGGGAGATGAGGAAGAAGTTCAAACTCATGATACTATTTGCACATCTCTTTTACACCTTTTTCACCAAAACTCCAAAAGATGTTTTGTTTTGATCTAGTAAGGAGTTGCTCGAGATGCTAGTTTTGAGCTCTCTTAGCATAATGTGTATATGCATTGAACTTTAATTCTCTTTGACTATTAGTTCTTTCCAGTGTGCACATGCAACACCTTGTAATGCCAAAGACCAATTTATTTTACATATTTGTATTTATCACTTATTAAAATTAAAAGGAGCACTAGCAAACCAAGCGTAGTTCCAATCAGTCACTTGGTAAAAATATATCACCCCAATTCTCTTACTCATTGGGATGATGAATGATAGTGAGGAGGGGAAATGTTATACAAAATTTTGGGACATCAAAAAGCCATAGTATATCAAAGGTGACTAGGTGACCTCTAGCACATTTAGGGTGACAAGATGGCTTCTAGTACATATAGGTTGACTAGATGGCTTGTTATACATGTGACATAAGCATATGGCCTCTTATCCATGTGAATCAACAACAAGGTGGCTTCTTGTACATGGGGGTTGACGAGATGGACAGTGGTACAATGAACTATCAAGGTGGCCTCTTGTAAATCTAAGGTGACCAGGTGACTTTTAGTACATTTGCATGGCCAAGCAATCCATGGTACAATAGTCTTAACCACAATGGCTATGGAGATGAAAATGATAAAGTTGCTAGCATTCAAGGTGATTTGACACAAGAGGCCAGTCCACCCCAAACCATAGAGTTACAACCATGAGTTCTAAGTTTGTATCTAAAGCAGTAAGGAGATACACATGGAGAGGTTGTGAGGCCGCTAAAAGGTTACAACACCACTAAATGATGAGAGGACTCCAACACACTTAGGGCTGAGGGCATCCCAAGGTCATTAAGAAACTGATTAATGAAATGCCATGGTCCAAAACTATTGACCATGATGTCTATGGAGGTGATGTGGATAGGGTTGATCGTGATGTCTATGGATGTGATGAGTATAGGGTTGCTTACATTTGAGGACTCTGACACAAGAGGCTTGTCCACCACAGGCCATTGAGTTACAACCACCAGCTACAAGGTTGCATCTAAAGCTACAAAAAGATGCATATGGAGGAGTTATGAGGCCACTAAAAGGCTAAATCGTCACTAAAAGATCAGAGGACTTAGACTTAGGCGCACTAAAGGCATCCCAAGGTCATTAAGGAACTAAGTAGTTAAATGCCATGGCTTGGAGATGAGATAGGAGAGGGACAAATGAGAGTGGGGAAATTTATATTCCATTGATAGGAGAAGCCGTTGGTCATCACCAACGAGATGTAACAGTCAAGGTGAAGGTGAAGGGGGGAGATTACTTAGGGCTATAATTGTATTGGGGATTGTGATTTGAAGGGTAGAGAGGAAAAGAGGCTAGAGCTACGAGCTTGCACATGTAAGTATTTGTATTGCAATTCATGGTAAAAGCAATTTCGATTGCCCGTTTTGTAGTGTTTGCAAGTTGTGTATTGGCTCTTGTCTCCCTTAAAGCATTATCTCATCTTCATGCACACTTTGTATCATTGTACTACTTATCCACTTATCCACACTTTGTACCACTGTACCACTTCTACCACAACACCTTAGATGCACATGTACCATAGCACCCCTCATACACTTTCACCACATCTTTCCTCTCTTTGCACCAAAAGCACATAGAGTAAGCGAGTCGGAATCACACATAGGAAGCAAGTCTCTCGTATTATTGATCCTAGGTCATTGGTGATACCTCTAGAAGAGTATATGCCCCCACCTTAGACAACGAGTGAATCGTGGCTCCTTCATTTGACTAAATGCAATACATGGACATACCAAATGTTCTTGTACATCATTTCTTCAATGTGTTTGTTAGATAGTCAAAGTCTAAATTCAAGGGGCACATAAATTTGGGATGAAGTTTTTGAAAAACTTGATTTGTTACCTCTTTGCATAGAAAAATATACTAAATGTGGAAATGCCTTTTTAGACATTCAACTACTCATAATTTGTTTGGAAAAATTCCATACTTGTTTTCTAAACAACACTAGCATAGATATACACTAGTGTCTTTAAAGCATTTAAAACATGTCTCACATGTTTCAAACATATAGTTTCAAGTAATTTCGTTTGCTCACTTTTTAATATGGGTTGTACACATCTCTTTCTTTTCTTCCTATTTAATACATCCCACTCATTTCTTCTTGAATTATCAATACCAATTCTATCCTCCTTAAAATTTACAAAATATTTGCTTATTTGCTCCCATTCTTGATATTCTATTGAACTTGGCAACACATATATTTGCACAAATAACTATTGCCCTATTGTTGTGCACTAGTGTGCATCTTTGCGGATTCAATTTCCATTTCCTTATTTGAAGAACATGGGATAAGTGTTTGTATTTACCTGCTTCAACTATTTTCCAATGCATTCTAAATTTCTTTGATAGCATATTGAGAGAGAAAATATAATTCAAAATACTTTGTGGGACATTTCATGCATGCTTTCCATGGTCTCGTCAAATTTTTTTGTACAACAAATTCATGTTTGTCTTGTGAAATTGTAAGGAAATGTTACATATTTGAAACATGTAAGAATAAATAAAATGAATATCTGCTAGGAATATACAATATGTAGTTAGTATTCTAGACAAAATAGAATGAATATAAGGATCATCCACTATGAGAAATAAAGTGCATTGTTAGTTATACAACATAGTAATATTCATCCATATTTGGATACATTTTAGCTAATTGTGTTGAAAAACACTCGTCTCCAATATTCTAAATTCATTTGAACACTTGAATTCATCCAACTTGTATTGTGAAAAGATTGCAATTTTTGCATGCGATGAAAAATGATACTTGAATCCAAATGAAACACAAAGAAATATACATTTATTTTCTTCATAAGGATGGATTTTTGCATTTACTTGCAGGGAGGACTTGAAATACTTCTCTTATCTCTCAACCTATCCAATCTAATGTGAAATTTCTCATGTAATTGAAATGAAGAGCAACAACAATATACAATTGTGAGTTTTTTTTAAGGCACAAAAAGGATGAAAATGCAATATATAAGGGCCTCGAGCAATATACAATAAAATCATCGTAATTAAGAAATGCAGAAGGAACTTGTCAATCCAATCTCTCTTCAATGGATGGATGACCCGATTAGGACAAGAAGGAAGGAAGGTCGTTAGAAACTACGGCATGGAATCAGCAAGAATCTCGTTGAGAGTCCAAGAATACCCCAAGAACGCGGATTATTCAATCGCAGATTGCCCACGTGCTTCCTTTCTTGCTAGGGACGCCCATCTTTTCATTTTGCCAAGAGAGGAAGCTTCCCAGTGAAATGCAAAAAGACACATCTCGACAGCTGAGTAAAACTCTTTTAGACTCTATTGGATCAGATACCCCCCCCGCCCCTCCCCCCCGGCAAATTCTTTTCCAATTGAGCCCTCTCGCATATAGTAGAACTTACCTTGAATTGAGGAGAGTCACCGGAGTATTCGTTTATGATCGTTTCCAGCCCTTAGGCTGCAATCTTCGAATCAAAATATTTGTGATTGATTCCAGGAATTTAAGGAGTCGTGCATGAGTAGCACACGGCCGGCGGTTTGTGATTGAGTTTTCACAAGTTTAGGTAAGAGCATTATGTGATAATAGTGTTCTTAGCTGGAAAAATATCCTGTGGGGAGATCCAAAAGAAGAGAGACTATTTGAATTCTCTTCTGCTGGGCAAGAGATTCGTACTGTATTTAATTATTGTTGTATGAGGGTATTGATAATACATGTAATTGTTGGTGTATTAGTTGGATGAAAAGAATGCTGATATTGCTGCATTTAATTCATATGCATTGTTGCCACAAAGAACACGTACTCTGCATATGCAGTCAGGTTTAGGTGTGAAGCTTTACAGACGTTTCAAGTTAGAACCCATAAAAGGGTGCCTCACAAGGCGTGCCAAATTTTTGCAAGAAGAAGGTTAGGGCATGAATCTGTTAACAGTCACATGACTGGTTGGAAGGCAACATTACTATGAGTTCCTCTGCGTAACTAATTTTGCTATAGGTAAGTGTACGAAACATCATAAGACTCACAAACAAGATTATGAGCCAACTATCTAGTTGCAGGGTTGGTCCCTTGCCAGAGAAAGTAGCCCATAAGGTATTACTCCGTCACCGAAAAGTGTGACAATGGATTGAGCCTCTGCACACTAGCAGATGTAGGAGGTGGATACACTGGAACGTGTGTTGATGAGATGCCTGGACATTACGAGATCCAAGATTACTTGTGTTTGTCCAGGGTTCTCTCGACAGACCGATCGCTGACTACTAGGGCTTCCCTCTTTGCTGAGGTAATCGTATGTTGGGAGAGACTCATGAGGTTCAGGGCCAGATAGGGACCCTGACATGTTTCTGTTAGAGATTATGGCATTTCAGGTGTAGAGAGAGAAGTAGGCACACATTCCCGTAAAGGGCATTTTGCCAGGGTTAAGGGCAATTGTAGGACGGGTTGGTAGCCTGTTTTAGGCTGGCTGGTAGAGGCTGATGGGCCCTATGGTCAGGGCTGTGTTGGGTCCCAGTGTGGGCTCCCAACCAGGTGGGGTTACCACTGGTCGGGCCAATCTGACCTAACCTGACCCTGCTTGTGCTGGATCAGCACGACCTGCAGTCAATTTGACCAGCCCCTCTGGCCGACTAGGCTGGCTGGGGGCTATAAATAAGCCCTCTCTGGATCTAAACAGTTGCTATTGCCTATTTCTCTGTGTTGATTTCTCTCTCTCTCTCTCTCTCTCTCTCTGTGTCACATGCTTCTGCACAGCACAACTTCCACAGTTTCTTCCTTTGTTGAGTGGACACTGGGGGTTGCGACGCAGAAGCTGGCACTTTGGAACGCTAGATGCACAGTGCATGCATGCAAGAGCCCCATGTCCCTGTCCCATTCAAGGTATTCATGTAACAGCATCACAACATTATGCTGCATTGCTGCGCCAGTGTTTTAGTAAACCGGCGAGTAGCATCTCTAACATTATTGTTACATGTGAATACCTCATTGGACACCCCAGGGGTGCTCGCGTAGGGCTCATCTCAGCTTAGGCAGCACCCTCCATCTCCATTAGAAGTTAGAACCCTGTTTGTCGGTGCTCTAGTAGAAGGGGTAGGAGGCATTTGGGCCTCCCTGGTGCATCATCACTTCAGCAAATGGGATCAGAGGCCTCCACTCCTCTTGGATTGCTACCCAGCACAGGGACAAAAGGTTTTTATGCCTTACAATAGTAAGAAAGTGGCAGGTCTTGCACACCCCCACTTGGATGTAGTAGCAAGAGGGAGGCCACTCTGCTGTTCCCCTGCCACCTTTCTACCTCTATCACTACTAGCAAAAGGCTTCAACCTGTCCGGTCCATTGGTGCAATTATAAAATTGAGAAGTTGTTGCCAAGCGCGAGGAGGGTGGCTCATCGTTGCCTCCAAGAGTACTATGAGGAGGAAGCCCCCCTCTTCCATCATGATCTGCATGAGTCAAGGTAGCAGAGGGCATTTAGTCCCCTTGCTTTGCGACCACCATTAAACCTAAGGCAAGGGCATATGCATGCCAGTAGAATGCCTGAAAAGGGCCTCCCAAAGAGACGTTCGAGAGCTCCCTTCTTAGAATAGTGTAAATATTCAAAAATCATATGCTAGTAAGCACTTATTAAAATACCTCTATATTTCAAAATTACATAATGTTTGCGTAATTGTTCACCCCTCTAGTGTAAGTTCTTGGATGTTGAATTCAAATGTCACTCACATATTAATGACACTCAAAAAGCATGCATTTACTCTCCTCACGCATATACATGGCATGTAGGTTGACAATTTAAGAAATCTCTTTCTATGCTCATACATGTGATGCTACACGTTTGAGATTGATCCACCTACCCTGACTTCCCCTTGGAGCACACAGGTGTAGATGGAGGACCCTCTGGAGTGGTTGCTAGGGGGTGGGTTTGCAGTTCCCCATATACCTTGGACCACACTTGGTTTGCTTCATACCTTTGTACCATGGATTCATTATGGATAACATGGTGCATCATCAAATCCCGAGGTACCTGGTGACCCTTTGAGCGTACAGGAGTGTGATCTCTTGATTTGTGCCAGTTTGGGATCGTCTTGGAGCCCCCCAAGATAACAGCCTCAGTGGGTGGAGGTCGCAGGGCTTCCAGGACAGTATCATCATATTAGGGAGCTTGGTCATCTGGCCAAGGAGATTCTTCTCCAGTAGATGGTGACCTCTTCTAGTGCTAGATCCCGCAAGACAACGGCCTCAGTGGGTGGAGGTCGCAGGAGTATTATCATTTAGGTCATCTGGCCAAACAAGCATGGAGATTCTTCTCCCGTAGATGGTGACCTGTTCTAGTGCTAGACTCCTTGGTGCAAATTACAAACTCGTTGTCATGTGGGACTAAGGTCAATGATGCACTGCTCTGTAGCACGATCAGACAGCTCTATACATGCTGCTTAACTTGGACCTGTCCTCACAGCTTGACCATTTTTTAGATAATAAAATGCCCAACTTTCAAATGCTCAGATGTCAGTTTTACCAAATAGTATAGACATGATGCTTGTTATAGGATGAAAATTTATATGAGTTGGTCTATAGACTCACTAGCACATGCACAGTACCCTATGGATGCCGCAAAATGTTTTCCCCCCCCTCTTTACTAAATCCATCTTTTTAAATCTTGAAAGGTGATGTTACATACCTCTTGCTTTTTCTGTGATGTATTGCTTGCCTGGAAAATGATTGGAAAGCAATGCCTGCTTTTAATGACTACTTGTTGTTCGATTATGACAAGCAGGATTTACGGCCCTTGACATTGACGGCACATCTTTCAGGATTTACAGCCCTTGACATTAACGGCCATCTTTCAGTATTCATGGAAGCACAGCAGGAGTGACTTTGAAACACACATTTACACCACAATGCATGTTGTCAACCATTCAAATTTGGTCTCTAGGTATACCTTTGTCCTCCCTTTTCTACCTCAACCTCAGTATGCAGGCATTCACGTTCATTATGCAGGCATGTTCTTGATTGACAATTTGCTAACAGCACCAGATGTCCTAGTAAGTTTAAGCATCATTCAAGAAATGCTCGAGATTTTGCTAGGTTATCTCCAAGCTGTTGAGAAATGAAAAGGATTCCTTTTCACATCCTTTTTTATGTTGCGTGAGGTAATGATTGGCCCACTTCAAATCAGTAAGGATGTTTGCAAGCAGTCTGTGCCGTGTGTGAGGGTGCTTGTATTCATGCATCTTTTGCTTGAAAATCATATTTAGTTTGAGCTTGTCATGAAATTAATCATTATACCTTGTGGATCAATGTAATTATGAAGCAGTTCCGACATCAGTCCAGAGCAATTTGACGAGAAGATCAAACTGAAAAAATGGTTTGTGATGGGAGAGAGGAAACAAAATATTGTAATCTATGGTTTAATTGTATTACTCTAAACAATCTTTATTTTTTAAAATGACGACAGAGATGCACATGAATCATTGAACAAATCTGCAAGGACAAAATCGCAATCTGGTTCTGCTAAGGTTTTATGTTTGAGGTTTTTTCAGAGAGAGGCAAGATCCATCTTTGATACAGCCAACTGCATCAGAAATATATCTTTACCAGCTGGGTGTGGAAGAGCTGATGGGGAAATTATGCTACAATATAGAGGGTGACATAGTGCTTCTGTATCCTCCTAGTTCAGATGGATTTTTTTGGCTGTATAGAGATCTATCTGTAATTGGTCTTTCCTATCATTGTCTGCTTGCTGCTGCTCAACAGAAACGGTTCAAAGGTTTAGCAAATCGGAAGCGAAGTATGTAACTTGAAGTAGTTAATCATTTGCTAATGTAATGGAACCTATGCAAATGTTCCATCAATTCATGAAGATGAAATTTAAAGTGCTTTATGTAACTGTTTTCCTTCAAGCAAAAGAAGAAAAGATCATAGGTGGTTAGATAGTAGACTGATACTGTATTTCACAAACAGCAGTTTGAGTGCAATCAGAGAACTAGAGTGTGTTTGTGGATATATCCTTAATTGGCATCAGACGTGATTTGCTCGATATCTCGCCAGGATTGAACGAGGCTGCAAGTGCCATAATTGATGTGAGTGAAAAAATCTAGCTTCACGCATGTGGTGTGCTATTTAATGTTTCCATGGGGTTCAATTGGTCATTCTGCACTTGTGATGAGTCTTTGAGAAGCTTTTAAATGTGGCCATTATTTTATAAAATTTCTGCCATTCCATTTGATCTTTTATTTTGGCTGATGAATTGAGTTGAAGCACAGGATACTTTCACAAGGTGTTTCAAGTCAAACCCACCAGAACCATGGAATTGGAACTTGTATTTGTTTCCTCTTTGGTGCCTCGGGGTGCTTGTGCGATATCTCATTCTCTTTCCCATGAGGTAACTCGAGTGTATTTGTTATGTTCAATCTTTTAGAATTGAAATATTTTATGCTTATCTTTGGTGTCTAGGGTTGCAATTTGTGCATATGCTGATTTTATAGTGGTGGGGTCATCAATGATCATCCATGTCGAGGTCATTGGATAAAGTGACAAACTATTATTGCTTAGGGATGAGAGAAGACCTAGAGGTTTTGGATGAAGATCAAGCTATTATCAACGTAATGTCATAGCATGACACTCCTTGAGTTCCTGCCTCTTCTCTCCTTTGTGCCTTCTGCCTGCACCCTCCTCCTGACTGCATGCTCACAGCCTGTGTCCCGCCGGCTGTGCCTTGTTCTCTCCACACTTCCCCACTTTTTGTTAAGCTGTGCAACCTTTGGCTGCTGCGCTGCCTCAGGCAGTGCAAGAATACCCAAGGAGCTCTCAGCTCCCCATAAGTCTATTAGTATTTGCGAGTACATTGAGCTACTATTACCTTAGAACATCAATACATCACCAATTCTCTTTGAAAGGTGGTATACATGTATTGGCCTTCATTCAAAAACTTTTCAATGTTTACATTGAGCTACTATTACCTAAGAACATTAATACATCACCAATTCTCTTTGAGAGATGGTGTACATATTGACCTACATTTACGTACTAAGGACATCAATGCATAACCAAATCTCTTACAAAGGTGGTTTACATAAACATCTTCATAACTTCTCATATGAATTGAGCTACTATCACCTAAGAACATCAATAGATGACCAATTCTCTTAGAAAGGTGGTGTAATTAAACACCTTTATGTATAAGTGGTGTGCACACACACCTTTATGACCATTTCTTTTAGAAAGGTGGTGTACATAAACCCACATAAATCGTTTTATGTGTAAGAGGTGTACATATATACCTCACTTGGTATTAAAAAACACCCTTAACTATAAAAATACATTGACATAAAGTTTAAAATATACCATTAAGTATAAAAACCTGCCTCGCCTGTCCCATCCAGTATGAGCAATCTCAGGGAGCAGCCCGGATCTTCCTCTAGGAATGGTACAAACTAGAGCGCAATCTCGTGCTCTTCTCACAGGGACCGCAAACATGTCGAACGGCTCGCGTCCAACCTCTCTGGAGATAAGCGACTCTAATCCTAAAAAGTCCCCTGAAATAAATATCCATGGCGAAGCATTACTTCAACTCTAGATTTCAAAACTTCAAGACAATGTTTTCAATCTGGTCGAGAAAGTCCAGCAACTCCAGGATTCTCGCAGTACAGAGGATGACAAGATTGTTAGAAATGACCCAACAGAGGGTATGCACAACGGAAGACTGATAGAATAGCCCATGGCTTAGACAGTGTGGTGTGGGGAGAGTTATCACAAACTTCTTAACTTAATGTGCATCACATAGATGTGCAGACTCATCAATAGACAATAATCCAGCCATATATAGAAACCACCAAAATAATATATTTCCATCCAAAGCCATGGACACAATACACAAGAGATAGATCTAGAGTCCCAACAATGGTGTGCTCCTCTGATCTTACCACAAGGTACTTCTACTATGTGTCGGATATCTCTAGACTTGAGCCCGCGTGCTCCACCTCGAGCGTCTGTAGACTTTTGGTCCAGAATGATCCTCTCCACCTTACTGCCTGTGTATCAGCCTCGGTGGGCAGCACCTTGAGCTAGGTTTGCAGCTTCCTCAGCCTATCTTTGTCCTCTTGGTTGTAGGCCCAGAGATTGCTGATGTGCTGCTCCAAACTGCTCCTTAGTGGCTGCTCCAGAGAATGATTTATGAGGGCCTAGAGGCCCTCCTTTTATAGGCCCAGGGGCCTGTCATAAAAACCGACCAGTCATAGCTTCATACTGACCAACCAATCAGCTGCTAGTCCAGCCCTTTAAGGGCTCTCAAACCGGGGCCCTTTGGCCCTCACTTCTAGGGCCTTGGCCCTCCAATCAAGGCAAGGGCCCAGCCCTATATAAGGCATTACATTCTAGGACTACGTAGTGTGGTTGCAGATGCTCTCAGTAGATTACCTCTAGCCTCAACTATGGTAATCTCTACATTATCTGTGGATGTTCCGAATTCTTTCAAAGGGAAGTATCTCCAGGATAAAGAGTTCAGCATAGCAGGAGGAGTTCTTTCGAAAGATCAACCTTCCACTTCAGAACAGAAGATCTTCTCATCCTATTCTTATGCGGATGACCTTATGTATTATCAAGATCGCATTTGTGTACTGCATGACAAGGATGTTTGACGTTTTTTGTTAAAATAGCATCATGTAGTTCCTTGTGCTGCACATCTCGGCATCAACAAGACTTATAGGTTACTCAGTGCAACATACTACTGGCCTCAGATGAAAAGCGACGTCATCAAAATGGTTACGTTTTGCTTATCTTGAAAGCAAGCCGACGACTTCTAGCAGGACTTCTTCAGCCTTTTCCAGTTCCAACTGAAAGGTGGGAAAGTATTTCCTTGGATTTTATTACAACACTACCACGATCATCCAAAGGTAACACTCAGATTATGGTAATTGTTGATCGATTGTCCAAAATGGCACATTTTGTTGCTTGCAAAAGTAGTGCCCAGGCTCCGGACATCGCCAAACTTTTTCATACAACATTTCTTCTGACACCATGGATTGCCCAAGAAAATCGTCTCTGACAGAGATCCTAAGTTTACCAGTCACTTTTGGATTTCTCTTTTCGAATCCTTGGGTACAACTCTACTGTTTAGTTCAGCCTACCACCTAGAATCAGATGGCTAGACTGAAAAAGTCAACCAAGTTCTGGAAGAAATGCTCCGACATTGTATTCAGTCACGCTTAGCAGCTTGGGAAGAGTATCTGCCACTCCTCGAGTTTGCTTATAATAACTCTTTCCATAGTGCCATCAACAACTTTATTCCAAGCAGCTTATGGACACACTCCGATTGTACCAACGAATTTTGTACTTCAACATCGAGTGGTCCTAGCTGATCAACTGGTTCAAGAAATGCAAGATTTTCTACTCCAAGTCAGGGATCATATGCGAAAAGCGCAAGAGTGGTATCGACGGAGACATCACCTTGAATTTGAAACTAGTGACATGGTGCTTTAGTCCCACATCACTACAAGATAGTCAAGTCTGTGTTTCCTAAGTTGCGACCAAGATACTATGGATCTTTTCAGATCGAGAAGAAACATTCACCTTTAAGTTACAAATTGGAATTACCATCATCATGGGGTAAAATCCATCCGACATTTCATATTTCTTGGTTAAAGAGATATATTCCAGGTGATGAAGCAGTTCCTCCTGCAGGTGATTATGTCCCAGAAATCGAAGATGATTATGTTCTCCTTATTCCTGAGATTATTCTGGACCATTGATAGCAAGAGACTCGACATCAACTCATCACGGAATTCCTTGTTCTTTGGCGAGATCAGGACGACTCCGACGCTACTTGGCAATCTGATGAAGACTTACAGCAGTATCCTGACATATTACAGTAATATTTTCAGAATTTACGATGATGTTTTCTACACCAATTCATTATCTCCACCTGGGTCTTATTTTGAGTGGGGGGGGAGGTCTCGATCTGCGATGTATTCCTTTCTCTATACCTTAGACTTATGGATGGTTTGATGAATGGACACTTGTGGAAGGGTATGCCCTTTCGACGGGACACTTCCTATGAGGCACAACCCTTCACAAGTGATACATCCTATTGAAGAGACACTTCCATTGTAATGTACCCTCTCATCAAGGGTCACACCCTTCACAAGGGTACACAACTCTTCATGCACATACACTTTGGAGTACACACCTTTTCATGTGTGACTCTTCACTCTCTATATAAGAGAGGACCAACTATATGGATGACACACTATAGACACTCAAGCAATACAAATATTCCTTGTTCTCTGCTTTTTTGGATTTCTTATAGTCGTCCTTCAGCAAGGTCCTTGCCTTCATGCTCCACTTCCATTAGGGCTTTGATACCCTATTAGAAAAGTGAACTCTATCACACAGAGGGTATCCCGCAGCAACGGAAGACTGATATTTAGCCCATGAATTACACGCGGAATCGTTCACTATGGAATCAATGCTTTATCAAGTGTGAGTACTTCACAACATCTATGTGTATGTGTAGACTAGCAAATAGACAATGCTCAGAGACAAATTTAGAAGCAACACTTTTATATTTCCGTCCGTCCACAAACCTGACAAAATACAATACCAAAAGGTTCTGCCTAGCACCTCTAGATCTTTGGGCCTGCATGCTCCACCGAGCGTATGTCGACTCTTCGTCCAAAGGATCTCTGCACCTTGCTGTCCAGAACCTCAGCCTAGGTTGGCTGCCACTCAAGCTCAGTCTGCAGCTCCTTCAGGTTCACCTTCACCTCCTGTGGATAGGCCCAAGGGTCTCCTTCTTGCTGCTCCTGTCTGCTTCCAAAGGGCTGCTCCAGATGATGTCAAATGAGGCCACAAGGGCCACCTTTTATAGGCCCAAGGGCCTGCCCAAAAAACCAACCAGCAGTCTGCATGTGGCCGACCAAAACAGGCCGACCAGCCTGCGACAAAAAACCGCCCTGGAGGAGCTCTCAAAACTAGGGGCTTTGGCCCACACTTCCATGTAGGGCCCAGCCTTGTACCCAGCCTATAAATAGGGCTGGTTGGATGGCTATACCCAGCCCAACCAGCCTGTCTAACCAGGCTGACACCTCTGCTGCTGTCCCTGCCATTTGTGCTGCTCCAGATCCGCCTTCTGTTGCAGCCTCATCGCCTTGCTCTGGAGCTCCATCCAGCCACTGCTCTGCTCCTGGACATGCCTCTGCCAGTCACCTACTCCACATCGCTGATCCAAGCTCCCCGAAGGCTCCAGGTATTCTTCTAGATGTGCTGTCCACATGATAGCCTTGCTGCTGTCCATGTGGCAGCCCCTCAGACATCCTTCTCTCTCTCTGGTCTGCCCCCCCGATGGGCTTCTCATTTGGAGGCTCACAGGTGGGGGGATGACCATTCATTTCCCAACACACGCAAGCCCTTGTGGAGCAGAGCCCAATTCTCCTTCGTCCACATTTGGTGTTGTTCATGCTGTGATAGCATGGCTTCACAGTTGACAACATGGATTCAACGCAACATATGCCAGGCTTTCTAGTGACGCTCTATATCGCCTGCCTCATGAAGGAGTATCGCTACATTTTGCTTTGGTACGTTGCTGGAGTCCCCATCTACAGTGGCTTTTGGTTACAGGGTTCCTCGGCTCAAGGTGATGGCAAAGTACCTAGAGTCACTGCTAGAGGTGATCCTTCTCGAGACCTTGGAGGGGGGTGCATTGCGACAGAGGGTTGAGGTTTCAGGACTTCCAAGGCAGTGTCTTTGATGCACATAGATGGGACACCTAGTCAGAGCCTATCCTTGTAGTACAGGTTGAGCTGCCACTCGGCCGCAGCCTCAATCATGTCAGCACCAAGAGGGCCGTGTAGGTTGAGCAACTTGAATAGATATACGGTAGCACAAGGAGGGGACTTGGACCCAGGTGGTCCGGAGGAAATAATCGTGCATAATAATCATAGACACTGGACACGTCAATAACAGCAAAAGCGAGCATGAGACTCTCCCAAGAAGAGTAGATTAAGGGAGCCCTGTTGGAGGTCAATGTCCCCACTTGTGAGCCCCCATATAAGGAGGAAAAAGGGTTCATTGGACCATGAGGGGAAGTGATTTGAGGGGGACTGTGTTGTCTGCAGGATGTGCAGCAGCAGCAGCAAAAGAATAGGCCAGGGGAGGCCCTATTTATAGGCCTACCCTTAGGCTGGTTGGCCTAGCCAACCAGGCTGGTTGACCAGTCAACTAGCTGGTCGGTCTTGGTAGGGAAACCGTTGTGACATTTTGCGCCAGGAAGTCCGAAGCATTCCTCAACTGGGCAACTTCGTTTTGCGTCGTGCGCGCAGTTTTTTCAGGCAATTTCGGATACCGGAAGTTGTGTATCTGTGTCGGGCAACCCAGAAGAGTTTTGATCAGTTGTAATGGGGTTTTACCTCCCTTTTGGAGCTGTTCATGCTATTAGAATTTCATTCTGAGCAACATATCAGAAGATACCAGCAACTGATTTTCGTACAGTTCGCCTCTCCACCTCGCCTCTCCACCTCTCCATTTGACTTGCCCGTTGCTTCTCTAGATCGCCACTTGCAGCTCTTGCTCCGGATTCGACTTGGTGGTTCGATGTTTGCTCCTACTCCAGATCGAGATCCTTGCTTCAGCTCATTTTCAGCCTCTCCCAGTTGGTTCTTGCAGATAGCATTGCACATGTCTTGCTTCAGCTCATTTTCAGCCTCTCCCAGTTGGTTCTTGCAGATAGCATTGCACATGCGTCTTGCATATTGCATTGCACAGGTATCAGTGCATTTGGGATAGTTTTTTGGCTACACATTGAGTGCAAATCATTGCTCAGGTGTTGTGCATATTTGAAGCCAAGTGTTGGCTGTAAGTTGATGCACTTTTGGATGCCTATTGAGCAAGAGTTTGCTATTGCATTGTGAGCCATTGTTTGGCTGAGATACATGCTGATTTTTTGGGGCAGAAGCACATTGCATTTGAGCCAGTGTTTGGCTGTGGTTGAGGAGAACTTTTTTGGGGCAGAAATATAGTGCTCGACTGCAAATTGTATCCCGGAAGGGATTGAGGTTTGAGTAGAAATTTTGGGGCAGATTTACTGCTATTTCAGAGTAGCCACTGTCAGTGAATGACATTCTAGTGATTGCATAGCAGTCAGCGGTCTTTCAGTTGTCCATTTGCTGTCTTTTCCTTTGCAGGTACAGTTGCCTTTATTCTTGAGCTAGCATCATGTCTCTTTCAGAGAATTTTGGGACCATGACTGAGGCCGACAAGTTGGATGGCCCAAACTATGCTTTGTGGTCCTTTACACTCAAGAATATCTTGCTTGGAAAGGGCTTATGGGACATTGTGAATGGTGATGAGGGTAGACTTGTTGGATCTAGCACGAGTGCATCACCCACTTTTGGCACTACCACTCAAGCTTCTACTATCGCTCCCATGGAGGATCAAAAGAGGTTTGATCGTAGGGATGCCTAAGCATTGTCTTTGATTGCATTGTCTACGAAGACACACATTAAGTCCACTATCACGTCTTGCAAGACTTCAAAGGCAGCTTGGGATAGAGTGAAAAGTATGTGGAATGTGAAGAATGAAGCAAGAAGCATTGCTTTGAATAATAAGCTCAATAACTTGTTCATGCATGAAGGTCAAACTATTTCAGGTCATATTGCAAAGATTACTGACATTCGGGATGAACTCGCATCAACTATTGATGAGGATATAGAAGACAAGAAATTAGTCTCTATCACCCTCAATAGTATGGCACCCTCATATGATACGTTTGTTACTTCCTTGACTTTTATGCTCAAGGTTGTTCCACTCAGTTTTGAGGAGTTAGTTGGCTTGCTCTTACAGGAAGAAATGCGGACTTCCAATTCAGCCCGTTCGAGTGAGCAAGCACTTGTCACTCATGGACAGGGTAAATTTCAGACAAAGAGCAGCCATGCTTATCAGCCCAAGGAGGGGAATGCAAACACAAGTGCATGGAATCCAGATAAAGGCACAAGGTGAAGAAAGGCAAATGCAATTATTGCAAGAAGCTTGGTCATTACATTGTAGAGTGCCAGAAAAGGATTGCCAATGAGAAAAAGAGGCAAGGCACAAGTAGTAATTATGTGGCACCAACTGAAAATGCCAATGCTTCACCATCTCATGCAAACTTTGCACAAGAGGGAAATGATCATGTGTTTATTACAGCTTTGGTGCGAGGGGGGATTTAGTTGCACATGATGCTTCTCTTGCTTCATTTGGGGATTCTTCATTTGTTGCCATAGATACTTGGTATCTAGATAGTGGTGCATCGAAGCACATGACTCACAAGAAAGAGTGATTTGAAGAAATCAAACCTGTTTATGGCAGACATGTTGCTTGTGCCAATAATGCAACTCAGGACATCGCAAGAGTGGGAGATGCTCCCATCCTTCTGGATTTAGGAAAGAAAAAGTATAACTGTGATGTCTGGTATGTTCTTGACTTGAGGAAAAATCTTGTTTTAGTTCCATCCATGGCCCATGATTAGCACATGCTTATGGAATTACAGGAAGATCAATGCACGATCAAGGATCCAAAGAAAGGGTATGAGATTGTGGCTACAGGTTCATAGGAGGCTAGCATGGGTCTTTACAAGCTTGGTGCTCAGCCCTATAATCAGCATGCTATGGCTATCTCTTGTGTTACTCAAGGTGATTTATGGCATGTCAGGTTTGGTTATGCGCATCACAGAGCTTTGGCATATTTGCATAATCATAATATGGTTGAAGGATTGCCAAAATTACAGCAGCTCACTCAAGAGGTGTGTGAAGCTTGTGCTCTTGGAAAGTTACTCCCCTACCATTCCAAAAGGATGGTCCAGGTTCAGTAAGAACACAAAGGGTCTTGCAGATTGTGCATAGTGATGTTTGTGGACCAATGAATGTCGCAACACATAGAGGGTATCTATATTTTGTCACATTCATTGATGATTATTCATGGTTCACTTGGCTCTTTCTCATGAAAAGCAAATCTGAAGTGTTCAATTGGTTTAAGGAGTTCAAAGCATTGGCTGAGAACCAAACCAATTCCAGAATTGGAACACTTAAATTCTGACAATGGGGGAGAGTATACTTCACATGCTTTTGAAGGGTACTTGAAAGAGCATGGGATAAAGTATCACAAAACAATGCCATACACGCCTCAGCATAATCCAATTGCAGTAAGGAAGAATAGGACTCTCATGGAGATGACACGGTGTATGCTGAAATTTAAGAGAACGTCAAAAGCATTTTGGGGTGAAGCAATTGTTACAGCCACATATATTCAGAATCGCCGCCCTACACAAGCATTGGTTGATAAGACGCCTTTTGAGGCATTTTATGGGTACAAGCCCAACGTGAATCACTTCAGAGTGTTTGGGTCTGTTGCATATGCTTTTGTACCGGCTGAAAATCGATCCAAGCTTGATGATAAAAGCATTAAATGCATCTTTGTGCGGTATAGCATTGAAAGATGAGGCTCTAGGCTTTATGATCTAGCCACAGTAAAGTAATCATAAGAAGGGATGTTTTGTTTGTAGAAAGAAAGAAAGAAACAAAATTTATTAGAGTCTTCGGAAGACCGATGGGTCTATGAGACTGAAAAAAAACCTGATACAAATCACAGTAAGGGTGGAGCTACTAAAACGAGCATCATCACCCGTGCTGAATCCTAAGTCTGATCATACATAATCAAATACATCTGGGTGTGACAATTAAAAAAGAAAAAAGACTAGAGTGGAGCGGAATCCTCCGTATGTCATGTCGCCCTGGCTGGTGCGTAGCAGGTGATGGGACGCTGGCGTTCGTCAAGGGGTGCCGTGCATCTCGGTCTCCTAGACGAGGCTCGACACATAACCAGAGCCACCGTGACTCCCGTGGGACGTATCCTGGGTCTAAACAATGACGGGAGGTCCCCCAGAGTGATCTGTGTGTCCCCTTGATGTCTCGTGTGTCGTGTGCGGTCATCGGGTCGGGGTCTCTGTCACGTCTGCGGCTAGAGACCGGACGATCAATGTCACTCGATGGGAAGAACTCTGTGATCCTGCTCTGAGAGGTGTCTGATGATGTGGCCAAGCCCCGTCGCCTGAGTAAGTACTCTTTGTGTCGGATCACCTTGTGAATGAAGGCCGCGAGGCATCTCTGATCTGGGTAGGCGAGGAATCTGGAAAGGAGCACGGAGCCGTCTCTGAAGAGACAGTGGCAGCAACCTCGGATCTCGTAGTACACTGGGCACCTGAAAATAAAATGCTCCTCCGACTCAACCTCCTGACAGTCGCACAATATGCAAATGTGATGCTCCCTAGGGATCCCCTCTGCTTTGCCGCTCTCTATGCGGAGGCGGTGTGATGATACCCGAAATTGTCTAATGGAGATCTGTAGTGAGTGGGGCATATGAAGCACAGTGTACCCCGGTGGTGTGATGAATCTCTCCTCCGAAACACGAAGCCAGTAATCTCTGTAGAAACTCAGCTTCACTAGAAGCTCCCTCGGCTCCAACCAGGTCCTAAAGGTGTGTAGCTGCAGGAGATCCTCTCGAATGACCTGGGTGGTGTGTGGCCCGATCGGGATGGTGGGTGGGAGTATTGGAGGGGCATCTAAACTGTACTGAAAAGGAGGTATCCTATCGATGTGAAACCCTAGTCTCACAAACCATGTGTGAGTCTGTGCATACCAGCATCGCTCGTCTCCCTCTGCTGCCAACCTCATGGAGGAATCGAGAGCCAACCATGGCAACCTCTATCCCCCTGATGTGCGATCCCCATATGATCTAACCCGGTGTAGATATGTGATGGTCTGAAAGGCTACATCTAGCTGGAGTGGAGAAGCACCAAACTCAGCCTGAATGATGTGATGTGGTACAGATGGTTTCCCCAAGATCATCCGCGAGAGCATGAGGATCTGCAGGCGCTCCACCCGTGTCCACTCTATCTCTGACATGTTAGGTCACTGGCAAGGGCTGCCATATATACCGGTTGGTCGGACCAAGGAGTTGAAGAGAAGAGCCTTGGTCCAAGGGTCCTGGAAGTGGGAGTGGAAGCATTGACTCTCTAGCTGAGCCAGTGAGGCGTATCCCCTACTCAGTCTAGCCTGCATCGCTGGTCTCATCGTGAAGATCGGGCCGGAGAAGATGAACCCCAAGTAAGTGTATGAGGATACGATCTTAACTGGTGACCCACCGAAAGTGAACGGCTTTCGTTGCATGTTTGCTCGAGAGGTGTTAAAGATCATGACCTTGGTCTTGCCAAGGTTGACCTCCAAATCATGGGATAAACAAAAAACGTGCAGTGCATCCAGGTGTCGCTGGAGCCCCTTGGGTGTGGACACCAAGAGTGCCACGTCATCTACATAAAGATGAATCTTGATGATGATCTCGGCAAGTGAGCAACCGGTGCCTCCGGAAGCCCCCATGAAAGTCTCAAGCTCATCGATGTAGAGGCCAAACATGGTTGGTGATAAGGGACAACCCTGTTTGACCCGTATGGTACTCAAGCTCTCATCTGTCCAACCTGCGCTTGTCCGAACTCGGCCTGAGACTCTCTCATAAAGTGCCATGACTGCCCAGATGATCTCCTAGTCAAATCCCAGTGTCTGTAGGCGTGTGATGAGACGAGCTCGAGGTACTGTGTCAAAGGCTTTGCGAAAATCCACAAAGCAGCAACATATCCTCTCCTTCCGTGATCTGGCCTCCTCAATGACACTCCTGAGTGTGAGTATGTGATCCATAGTCCCATGGTCTCGTTTGAAACCGGCCTGATCCTCATCTCTGAGCCCTCTCATCTCTGTGAACAGGCTGACCGACACATCCAATACAGCCGCATAGATCTTGGACATCACATGTCTAATCATGATAGTCCTGTAGTTACTCGGGTCCATGGAATCCCCTGCCTTGTGGATGGGGATGATGGTGTTAAGTGTCCAAGTGCAGGGGAAGCCAAGGCAAACAGCGTCATTGAATAGCTTTGCTAGGATCGGGGCTAACGTGTCGATCCCATATGCAAGAAACTCAATGCATAGCCCCTTGTGATCCTTAGCTCTCGGCCATTGTGCAGTTTCAATGTCACGTCCTTGACTCCCCCTTTGGTGAACAACGTGCAAGCGGTGGGGCGAGGTGTGTGTATGAGATTTGGAGTGGGCTGGTATGGGACATCATAAAGATGGTGTGCATACGTGTGCCAGACTCTCGTGTCGGTGAGGGGTGATGGAGACCTACGCTTAAGGAATCTCCGCAAAAAATCCTTGGAGTTGTTGCTGTACAAGATGTTCAGTAGCAGCTCCTTATTTCGACGAAGAAATGCCTGCTTCTTCTGACGTACGAGACGTCGATACTTGCATACCGTGTCTGGTGTGTTCGGGAGGTGACATCTGATTTCAAGTCGGAGTTGTCGGTGATAAGCCTTGCACTCCGCATCCTACCAGTTGTTGCAGGGTACAGAACCAAGAGGTGGTGAGTGGGCCGTGTGGTGTGGGGAAAGATATGGAGGGCAGCCTCGTGGAGTGTGCGACTAATCAAGGCAGCACGGTCCTCTATGAGTGGTATGTGATCGATGTAGGTTAGGAGTCTGTTTAGGCGTCGGTCTCCCAAAGACTTTAATAAACTTTCTTTCTTTCTTTCTTTCTCTTTCTACTCACAATAACTGAACTGAGATGAAATATGCACTCAAACACATGTGGAATTGTGGAGTGAGTGTGAGACTCTGAGGGAGGAATATGAAAGGGGCCTCAGAAGAGGAAATAACTAATTGAATATTTGTCTCCCCAAATAACGCTGAAACACAATGAAAGAATAAGAATTGTATGAAGAGAAGAACCCTCACTATAAAAGAGAAAAGAGACTATTGTATAGAGGGAAATACCCTCACTGTAGAGGTGGAACTGAGGGCTGCTGAGGGCAAACCCTATGTGCTACTGTATTGGACTGAACCGGATGACTAGACTGGTCTGAAGACTAACTGATGAGAGGCATCCTGGTCCTTAAGAACTATTGTATGCTGGCTGAAGGCTAGAGCACTGTAGGAGTGGGTGATGAAGTAGGAACAAGGGGCTACATTTTATTGGTCCCCTTGGGCCCTCAAACAGGCCCCCAACTAGAGGCTGACGTCATTGACCTTGTCTGTTGACGTCACCGACCTTGTTGACGTCACCGGAATACCATGTGGCAATCCGAGTCTGCTGACATGGCATGCTGATGTGACACTGCTGTCTACCGCCTGTGTGTACCTATGGCAGTCCACATGGCTACTCCACAAACTAGTTATGTGGCTGCCTACGTGGCAGCTTGCATGGTTGCTGCTGACGTGGAAGCCAACATGTCCATGGGCTGTGGATGCCCGTGAGACAACCGCAAGGTGGGCTTGAGCGTCTTTGAAGCGAAAGATGAGAGGTCAACCTAAGACCAAGGTCATGATCTTTAACACCTCTCGAGCAAACATGCAACGGAAGCAGTTCACTTTCGGTGGGTCACCAGCTGAGATGTATCCTCATACACTTACTTGGGGGTCATCTTCTCCGGCCCGATCTTCACGATGAGACCAGCAATGCAGGCCAGACTGAGTAGGGGATACGCCTCACTGGCTTGGCTAGAGAGACAATGCTTCCATTCCCACTTCCAGGACCCTCGGACCAAGGCTCTTCTCTTTGACTCCTTGGTCCGACCAGCCGGTATGTATGGCAGCCCTTGTTGGGGACCTGACATGTCAGAGATAGAGTGGACACGGGTGGAGCACCTGCAGATCCTCATGCTCTCACGGATGATCCGGGGGAAACCGTCTGTACCACATCACATCATTCAGGCCGAGTTTGGTGCTTCTCCACTCCAGCTAGATGCAGCCTTTCAGACCATCACATATCTACACCAGGTTAGATCATATGGGGACTGCACATCAGGGAGACAGAGGTTGCCATGGTTGGCTCTCGATTCCTCAATGAGGTTGGCAGCAGAGGGAGACGAGCGATGATGGTATGCACGGGCTCACAGATGGTTTGTGAGACTAGGGTTTCACATTGATAGGATACCTCCTTTTCAGTACAGTTTAGATGCTCCTCCGATACTCCCACCTACCATCCCGATCGGGCCACACACCAACCAGGTCATTTGAGAGGATCTCCTACAGCTACACACCTTTAGGACCTGGTTGGAGCCGAGGGAGCTTCTAGTGAAGCTGAGTTTCTACAGAGATTACTGTCTTCGTATTTCGGAGGAGGAATTCATCACACCACCGGGGTACACTGAGCTTCATATGCCTCACTCACTACGGATCTCCATCGGACAGTTTCGGGTATGATCACACCGCCTCCGCATAGAGAGCGGCAAAGCAGAGGGGATCCCTAGGGAGCATCGCTTATGCATATTGTGCAACTGTCAGGAGGTTTTTTCGGAGGAGCATTTTATTTTTAGGTGCCTAGTGTACTACGAGATCCAAGGTCGCTACCACTATCTCTTCAGAGATGGCTCCGGGCTCCTTTTCAGATTCCTCGCCTACCCAGATCAGAGATGCCTCGCGGCCTTCATTCACGAGGGGGTCTGACACAGAGAGTACTTACTCAGGCGACGGGGCTTGGCCACATCATCAGACACCTCTCAGAGCAAGATCACAGAGTTCTTCCCATCGAGTGACATTGATCGTCCAGTCTCTAGCCGCAGACGTGACAGAGACCCCGACCCGATGATCGTAGCACGACACACGAGACATCGAGGGGACACACAGATCACTCTGGTGGACCTCCCGTCATTGTTTAGACCCGGGATACGTCCCACGGGAGTCACGGTGGCTCTGGTCTTGCATCGAGCCTCGCGTAGGAGACCGAGACGCACGGCACCCCTTGACGGGTGCCAACGTCCCATCACCGGCTATGCACCAGCAAGGGTGACATGACATACGGAGGATTCCGCTCCGCTCGAGTCTTTTTCTTTTCATTGTTACATCCAGATGTATTTGATTATGTATGATGCTCGTTTTAGTAGCTCCACTCTTACTGTGATTTGTATCAGGTTTTCTTTCAGTCTCATAGACCCATCGCTCTTCCGAAGACTCTAATTAAATTTCTTTCTTTCTTTCTTTCTCGGTTGGAGTCGCATCCTATGCGCTAGGCCCCCTCGATCTCATGCTCCTAAACTCCCAGGGTGAAAGTGCGTCATCCATGGGGGTCGTAGCTGTGCAAGGAATGCCACATGCTCTGACAACAAGAGCCTAATGGCTCAGTTGCTCCAAAATGGTGGCCTTCATAGACTCCCCTTTTGCAACATCTGTTGGATGTGGTGGCATTCACCCTCATTTATATGGTCATGGTAAAGGAATTCAGGGGGATGCCCCACGAATATGGGGATGCCCCACGTTTTTTACACATGTACATGAGGGAGTTTGATCCCATAAGCACATGTGCCCCTAAGGAGACCTTGAATATATTGGACCGCTCAGCCATCCACAATAATCCCCTCCCGAGACTTTTTGGGGGTTGTGGAGCTTTGTGGATGGCTATGGGGCACATGTGCCCCTAAGGAGACCTTGAATATATTGGACCGCTCAGCCATCCACAATAATCCCCTCCCGAGACTTTTTGGGGGCTGTGGAGCTTTGTGGATGGCTATGGGGCAGGACTCGGGGACCCCACCGGGCTCATCTCGAAGTGACACTTGGCGCGTTTTGGTCGCTTAGATGGTATCAGAGCAAGGCGGCTGTCGCGTACGTTGACATGTGTTGGACTGCACCGTTTTTGGATCCCTAGACTTGTGTGCTGGTGTCACGATCTGGACAGGGGGCAACCAATGTGGCGTCGTCGTGATCCGTGGCACGATTTGGAGTGACATTATTGCGGCAAATGGTTGCTTGCACTGGCAGTTGTTTGTCGGCTGCGTGGTCTTTGAGGCACTTTGGGAAGCTTTGACTTGTTGACCATGCGCGGTTTGTCCAAGTGGCAATGTTTGTTGTGTGCTGGTCTTGATTTGGCCAATGCTTTGATTTGTGCTTCGGGGTTCCACACGGTGGTGTTGGATGTACATGGTCATGTTAAAGGAATTCAGGAGCGAGTTTGATGCCATAAGCACTTGTGCCCTTGAAGAGACCTTGAATATATTGGACCTCTTAGCCCTCCACAGTAATCCCCTCCTGAGACTTTTTGGGGGGCTGTGGAGCTGTGTGGGCAGCTATGGGGCGGGACTTGGGGACCCTGCACTCGGCTCACCTCCAGGTGACACTTGGTGCATTTGGTCGCTGACAACATCCACTCCATATGAAAGTCTCTACAATGGCTGACTGCATGGTGGCTATTTGTGCCTCCGCTGCCTCAATTGCTAGCCCACGGCTCGGGGCTGTCACCATGGTGGCCACCTCCTTACAGAGTTGTGATGTCTCTTGGCTCAGATCGTGGATGAGACGGTCCTGTTCTGCCTTTGGCCTGCGAAGGCGGTGTTTCTTCATGAGAAGATGGTCTTAAGAGTCCGATGGGATCGTGTGACCTTGAAGCTATGGATATGGTGTGAATGGGGGCGGGGGTGTATAATGATGAGGGGACTTCTGGAGTACGGGCATGGTGAGACCATCTGAGGAGGGGAAAGGTGGCTGGCTGAGGGGTAAGGGTGATAGAAAAGAGGCATATTGTGGTGGGCCATAGCGAGTCGCGGGCCAAGAGGAGCTGAACCACTCCGAACTATGATGATGATGATGCTGCAAAAATTTGGCATTGGCCCCAGTACTGTCACACCCAAACATTGTACTGCTGTCATCCTCCAAGGGTGGTGTAGAGGATGTCAATGGTGATGAAGGTGATTCTGAGGATGATGATGATGATGTAGAGGCTGATGTGGAATTCGAGGCTGCCTGGGAAAAGGCCTCGTTGGCTTCCTTGTGTGTGGCAGTGCTATCAACCTGTTGCGGTTGCTGCGTTTGTTCACATCATCGTTCATGAGTTGTTTTTGTTGCTTCTTCTCCTTCTCAAGTTTCTCTTTCTCCTTATCCCCTTTATCCCCTTTCGTCATTTCCCCTTCTATTCACTTTTCCTTTTTTTGCTTGGAAGAAAATATTCCCTTGCTGAAATTTCTGGAAGTAGGGAGGGCTACAGCCCTTCCTGCCTTGCATTGTCTGAGAGAGAATGGCCTGATGACCTATGGACTGAAGGGGGATCCTGCCCACAGTAACCCCGACACGCATAATTCCTGTGGATCTCCTTTGGTTTCTTGCTGTTTTTGCAGGGGCTGCAGAGGTCTGGGCTAGGTGCAAGCCTCCAGGGCTCCAGTGAGGGTTCAATCAGGTCCACGGGGTTGAGGGAGCAGCAGCCCACAGCCTGAGATATGCTTCGCCGCAGCAGGTGTAGGTGGTACACCTTTCTGCAGGCTAGGTGCAGGTCCTGAGGAGTGATGAGGGCTGGAGGGGGTCGTGGGGGGCCTGGAATAGCCAAGCGGGGGCTGCTAGGCCTGGAGCAGCCAGGCGGGATGCAAAAGATCAGGTCGGGATGGAAGAAAAGCAGGGGCGGGGTGGAGAGGAGCAGGGCGAGGTGCAGCAGCAGCAAGGCAGAGTGGAAAGAAGCAAGGTGGGGTGGAGAGGAGCAGGGCGGGGTGCAGCAACATCAAGGTGGGATGAAGAGGAGCAAGGCGGGGTGGAGAGGAGCAGGGTGAGGTGCAGCAGCAGCAAGGCAGAATGGAGAGGAGCAAAAGGCAGGATACTTGAGGGGGAAGACAGTTAGGATCCATGCCTATATTTACCAAAAAGCAGAGCATGAAGGGCAGCTAATAGCTCTAGTGGGCTAATGAAATGATAGCTGCATTGCAGAGGGTTTACTGGCAAAATGTCTTCCGGATGCCAAAAAGAGAAGACTGTCTAGATTGGTGATGCAGAGCCTCAGCCTCGTGCAAGTGGATACTAGAAGTCATTGTCAAGGTCTTGAATATGCAAAAAGCATTACTCTGTGGTGGCCTAGAGCAGTCTTTAGCTGCCTTGAATTGGCCAAGGGAGTGCAAGGGTTCCATGAATGTTTTGCATGTGACTCTTCTTCTAACTATTAGGCAGTACCAATATACTTGAGTGCTTTGATAGGCTACTGATGCGATGACAACTGACAAAATAGTTAAGTCTCGATATTGATAGGCATAAAAATGATTGGCCTACACTGATTGTATGATTTACAATAAAGGTTTGTATATGACCTCCAAGTAATTCGTTTTTAAGTTTGTGGTAGAATATTCTTGAGTCTGTACTTTTAATGTGTGCATTAAAATTTTGAACAATTTTCTTTTCTTTTTTTCTTTCACAGAGTGTTTTTTCCCTTGCAGATAGTGTTTCTTTTATAGGGGAGTTTTGTTTTTTCCTGACCATTTATACTTCACACTTGCCTTCTGCCATTTTCTAGATTTGTAGCATGTAGCTAACTGGTACATTTCTTATGATACTTGAGACAGGATGATACTACTTGCAGCAGGGTGGGTTGCCTTCCTGGGACTGTTCATACCTGTCCATTATGTATTAAAGGGGCATGATCATATTCGGCAGATGTTGGAGGTTGGTTAAAAGGTTTTGGTTGTGTGTTTGGGGAGTTGTCACTCCATGTCTGTTCCCATGGTGGTTGTCCTTTTCCTGTGTGATCCTTGTTTTCTGATAAGAAGCAGCAAGTAAGTGAGAAGACTAGATTAACAGTTGATGATGATTATTGTATTGTGTGACTGCAATAATGAGTTAAATAAGATGTATTGCCTTTTTATTCAATTATCTTTAATAAGTAATCTCTTAGTATGGTCTGTGGAGTGTCAGTAGACTGTCATTTAAAGGTTTTCAAGAGGTCAACTTAATCAAGGTATGTTTACTGCAGTATAGACTGCCATAGAAAGGGTTTTGATGATGTTGCTTAATATTTTGCAAAGGGTGTATTACCACGATGTGCACTTGCATTTATATAATGAGATGTTATGTTCATGGGCATACTCCAATGCAAGCTTGCAGGAGCAGGCGACAAAAATGGTCGGAAAAGTCAGAGTTGAATGTTGGCTAGTCTTTGGTGCAGTCAGGCATTGATTTTGACTTTGGGCAAACTGGTGCTTGGCTTCTGCGCAATGTTGACTTTGAGCAAACTGGTCCTTGGTCTTCTTTGACGTAGCCAACCTGGTTGACTTTTGGAGGGCAGCAGCTTATGCAAAAGTCTCCTTATTCAGTATCAAGCTTCCAGTAACAGCTGAACTTCAGGAGATCTCGCTTTACTGCCAGCCTGCAAGTAGCCTTTAGAGGGATTTCTCCTTCCTCACTTCTTCAGCGAGCTCTTCATTGAGGATCAACCCCTTGTTGTATTCAGCCTCATACATCGGATTCAGCCTCATACATTGGGTTCAGCCATCACCTTATCCCACATGTGATGAATGTTCATATGGCCTTGTCCTGGGGATTTGCGAGGAGTGAAGCAAAAGAGCCTTGCTGTGCACCATCACTTAGTTTAACACATCTGTGATTGCCAGGTATAAGTAATAAAGTTGTAGTTGGCATATTAATGTTCTATACTGTGAGCAATAATCTATGTGTATGTGTAGAACACATAGTAGGTCGAATGGATGCGCACAGGGCACCTCTCCATTTTGTTAGTCAGTCTTCACACTTCCAGACTATGTTGGTTAGCACGGGTAGCGTTCTGAGAGAAGGAAAGAAAGAAACTTTAGTTAACCGCTCTTCAACTTCTGACGATGATTATGATTGCTTTTGTTGTCTCCTCTTTCCCGATCCCCTGCAGACAAAATATCATCTATGGGACAAGAAGCATCTTACACAATTTGTCAAAAAGGTCCCCTCCGATGCAATCTACTGAACGAGACCTGTCACCTAGTGTTATAGGCAATGTGTCCATTTTTGCCAACTTGATAGAGGAGGAATTTTTTTCAGCACCACGAAAAGGATTTAAGTTTAGTCATATGCACAGAAATCATAACTGTCTCAGGATTGAGGTATGTGATGATTGAGGTAAATACATAACATCGTGAAGTAAGCATGATTAGGTTGTTTTCAGGAGTAACGTGCAAGAACCACCATGGATCTTGAATGAGAAGAGCTTTGTACATTTTGATGACAGTGGATGCTTGTTTTCTTCATGCAACTTTTAGGGAGATCATGTATGTGACTGCCACAAAGTCAGACACAGCTTTTTGAGGTTGTACTTGTAAGTCCGTTCATACTGTTTCCAAAGTAGCTGTCAATTATGGCATTCACTACTGTGAGATGCTCTTGACAATGGTCTCAGATCCTGATTGGTCTGAGACTAACGATGATAGGCTTGCTATGCTTTCAACATTAGAAGAAAGACTTTCCCATACGAGGAAAGGTAAAAAAGGTCTCCTCCTCAGGCAATCTGCCTAGTGTTTCAGGCGATGTGTGTCCATTAATAAAGGAGTAAGGTTTATGGTTATCATTTGCGCAGAATGCGTCATTGTCTCAGGATTGAGGTATGGGAGGACTGAGATAAAACACATCTTGAAGTAAGATTGATTAGGTCGTTTTAAAGAAGTAACATGCAAGATTGCTGGATCTTGAAGAACGTAAGTGCTCTGTACATTTTGATGGTGGTGGATGGTTGTTTTATTGATGCAACTTTTAGGCAGTCATATTTGTGACAGCTTTTGAGGTTAGACTTGTCAGTTATTTGCTGTCTGTCACTCTTCTTGAAACCTGTATCCACTTGCTTGGTAATTTTTATTTTGAATTTGTATTTATTTTAAAATATTAATGATAACATGCTTTGCAAAAGAAGGTAAATGTTTTCCTACAGTTCAGTTAGGTCATGGGGGTTAGGTCTAGCATTTGAGGGTGTACCCCCTTGCTTGGGGTTATGGGCATTAGTGACCCACAAGAGTGATGCCCTCTCCTTGAGAGGGACTTGAGAAAATCACACCCCACCTGAGTGCCCATTTCCGGGACCAATCGAATGCAGCCCAGCCCCCGCAAACTTGCCATCTTGGTGGGCTGGTCCTATAAAAGAAGCCAGCCCCTCCCTCATTTCACACATTCCCACGCCTTTTTCCTCCCCATCTTGATGCAGCCAGCCTCCGTTTCAGGCCCTCCTGGTGGTGCAGCAGGCTTTCTCTCTCCTCTGTCAGGCTTCTGTCTCTACAGCAGACTTTCTCTCTCTACAGGTTCCACTTTTTGAGTCATTCCTTGTATATAGCTCAACTTGGCATTCTTGTCTTGCAATTATGTTTATGTCCTCTCTCAAGAGTTTGAGCCCAAGTTTGTAAGGTGGATTGCACCTTGGTCTTGTATCTCCATTTGACCTAAAAGAGTTTGAAGAAAGGCGGGGGGCATCTTAGCCCCTCTATCCAAGTGCAATTGTATATATCTCTTTGTTGCTACTCTAAATTGATGAAGCTGTGATATAGTTACCATGGAACGACGTTCCAACATCCATAATGCCTAAAATGCCGTTCTGGACAAAGGAAACGTCCCGGAATGATCCTAGACAAGGAGTTACCATGGAATGGCGTTTGGTGTTCCAGATCGCAGTCCGAAACGTGTTCTGGACCTAGATCTGGTGTTCCAAACCAAAATTTGGTGTTCCAACAGTGTTTCGGGCTTAAATCTGGCCTTCCAATAGCGTTCTGGACATAGATCTGGTGTTCTGGACCTAGATTTGGTGTTGGAATGAAAAGTTTAGAGCTGCTAAATATCTTATGACGTGGCATACCCGTTCCCGTTCCCCCTTACTGGAACGTTCCTGTTCCAGATCCGAGTTCCCGGAACGTTCCCATTCCCGGGTAACTATGAGCTATGCAAGCTCTTATTCATGTATACTCCATTCCAACATGCATCTATGAGCATCTTGAAAAGGTTTGTAAAAATAGTCCATAAATTCCTTTGTCCAAATTGTTAAAGAGCACAAAGTGGTTTGGGGTTGCATTTCGTTCCATTGTGCAGAGCTGCCAAATCATGACGTTAGGACTTTGGGTTTCAAGAATCCACGCTTGATATCCAAACGTTTAAGAGATTTTTTAGACAGAGGATTGTCTTATAGTCTGGTCATGCTTGAAAGAGGCCTGGCAGGAGTCAGAAGATTCCATTGTATTATTTCCTTTTTGGAATGTAAATTCCCTGTTAGAGAGTCCCCTCATCTGGTCTGTAAATTTGTGAGTATTGATCTCTTCCTTGCTTTATATCCTTCTCTAATGCGGTCGTTTCTTGACGTTTGGTCGTTTGATGTGGTTCTGCTCTTTTTTTTTTGCAAAAAAGAGACTTCTAATAAGTAAGAAAGAAACTTGCTAGAGCAAGCTCTGAGTGGAAATACATCATGCTAAGCATCTAATAAAAACACCTCAGAAAAATGATGTGGTTCTGCTCTAAGGTCTGGTTGCTTGCAAATTGCTAATTGAGTTTGCAATCATGTGAGTTTATCTAGTACCTTAAGAGTTCAGAAGGATTAGTGATTCATTATCATTCCAAATTAGGCTCAAGATAGCTTTTTTGTTGTGATTACTACAGAGAGGCTTGGTGGAGCTTATTTGTAGTGTTTTTGTAGCCTCATGGACTGGGGTTGTGAAGTATCATGGACCTCGACCCAGCAGAAGGGCAAGACAGGTAAGGTGATGCTCTAAGATAAATATCTTGTGAATCAAACATGATAAAACACAATCAATCCATTATGATATCTATCTTGTGAGTCAATTATGTTCCATAACTATCAATTCTTATCTCAAAAAATGCAAAAAATGGACCTATCTTCAATATAAGCGATTCTTGTCTCAAAAAGTGTGGAAAATGGACTTGTTTATTATATATGGCAGGTCTTTGTAGCTAATCACACTTCCATGATTGACTTCATCATTTTGGAGCAAATGACTGCCTTTGCTGTCATTATGCAAAAACACCCTGGGTGGGTTGGTGAGCTGTCCTATCTCTGCACCAAACTTCTGAGAGCAGCACTTCGCAGTAGCATTTCTATTCTTAGATACTCTAGACTATAACTAATGATCTGCCTGTCAAATTCACCTTCCATGAGCTTTAATAGCAGTTTCATTGTTTTCATGATGGTGCTAGTAATGCTGCAGGTCTCAATACTCAATTGATGAGAATTTCTATTTTTCAGTGCATGCATATTAATTGTCAAATTTTTACCAGTTTGTAATCATTTACACTTGTAGGACTGTTACAGACGACTATCCTAGAGAGTCTTGGGTGCATCTGGTTTAAACGTACAGAGACGAAAGACCGGGAAGTTGTAGCCAAAAAGTGAGTTGAAATGAAGATCAGCAATTCTTGTAGAATTTTAAAATGGCTGGATTCAGGAGCACTTTGCATTGCAGGCTGAAGCAACACATTGAAGACCCAGAGAACAATCCTTTGCTTATATTTCCAGAAGGTACCTGTGTAAACAATGAATATACTGTGATGTTTAAAAAGGTACGCTGAGGTTTTTTTAATGCACATGAATTTGCTAATGTAATATAAAATACTTATTGCAGTGTGTATGTAGTCAACTTCTATCTTATAGAAAAAATGAATCATGACGCTTTTCTTGTTCTAGCTTCAAGATAAAGAATGAGAGAGGAGGTTTTTGGGTGCAAAGAATGGCTGCTCTTGCATAAGATCCTAACCTTCAGTGCAATTGGAGCTTCTGGGCTGCTGCTCCTCCCCGCGTCCTCCCTTGTTGCCCCCTCTCAGCCTCTCCCCCTCCCTTGCTGCCTCCTCTCTCAGCCTCTCCCCCTCCCTCAGCCTCCCCGTCCCTCCCTCAGCCTTCCCCCTTCCCCTTGCTGTCCCACCCCCCTCTCCCTAGCTCCTCCCCTTCCTGCCCTGCTCCCCTGCCCCTTCCTAGCCCCTCTCCCTACCCACCCTGCTCCCCCGCCCCCCTCCCTAGCCCCTCCTTTACCCCCGCCCTCTCCTAGCCCCTCTCTTGGGGCTGCAGGCTGCCCCCCTGCTGCTCTCATCTCCGCCTCCCCTTCAGCCTTTCCACCCTCCCCCCACCCCCCCTCCACACCTACCTGCCTATCCGCTCCTCATCTCCCTTTTCTACCTAGCCCTTTACTTGAGCAGCATGTTTCCTCTTCTTCTCTTCGGACCTATTCTATCAATAGAGGCAAGGGAGTTCATCCCCTTCACCTTCTTCGAACATAGATTCTATGCACTTCAGTTACACGTGTGGTTGATAGGAACTCACTTTCTGTCCTAGCAGATATGGCGGAGATTTGTGCCCTCCACATTTGGGGATGTTGTTATTGGATTTCCTATTGACAGAGCATCTCCTTCCATAGGTGTTGGGGTTCTCTCCCTTGTAGATTTTCCTCCCCTTGGTAGTCTTGGCAAGAGGGTTTCTCCTCAAGAGAGGAGGTTTGTTTCCGCTACCCAATTGGGTAAGGTGTTCCATCCAACTCCCTCCCACCGATGAGGATTGCACGTGGAACATGCAGTGCAATGAAGGAGGTCGGGGCTGAATTGGTGAAGCGCCAGAGATGGGGAAGAGGAGAGGCGAGAGGAAGGGGAGAGAGAGAGGTAGGAGGGAAAAGGGGGTAGAGGGACAGGAAGAGAGAGAGAGGAGGAGTAAGGGGAAGAGAGATAAGGAGCAGGTAGCAGGAAGGAGGTGGAAGAGTAGATAGGATTAGATGTCACATCAAAAAGTGAGTACAAATGGTCGGGAGATGGACTTCCACACTATCTCCTTTTTTTGCCATGTCTAGGCCTGAACATCCCCTAGAGGAATTAGCCTAACCCTCACTAACTTGGCCCAATCTTGGCCTTCATTACATCCATCCCTCCTCAGAAACAAATTTGTCCTCAAAATTGCAGGTGATAGTCAGGCACCAGGGCCCCCTGCTGTAAAAAGGACATGCTTTATCATGCATGCCACCGGGGTCAAAAGGAAATATGATATATTCCTTTGCCTTGGGTGTTGTGGCACCTCTGGTGCATGTGGCTGGTAATCCATCCTGGCAAGATCATTATTCATAATCACGCAAGTTCTAGCTGTCTCATGGGTTTTGTTGTGCACGATGCATTGTGTTTTGCTGTCCACTTTTGTCCACATGGGGAGCATTGCTTGCTTTTCCATATACCCACATCTTAGCTTCAATGAGCTGTCTTTGCATTGCCTCTCTAGTTATTCTGTCCTCACCAAATGTGAAGAACTGAAAATTGTCTTCACTATAGCTGCTGTGTTTGGACTTCTGAGTGTCTCTAATCCCTCAGCATCCCATGGATCTAGAGTTCTCACATATGAGACAACATAGGGCTCCAATTCTTGGATGCTAGGATGTACATCTTTTGTATTTCTTCCAAAGATGGCACAATTGCTGAAACATGGTGCATCTAGCCTCTGAACAGCCAAATAACCTGAGAGAGACAAATCAGGTCTGCTAGGAGTCATGTAGGCATGGTCCCATAAACTTTCCTTGTCTCTGGATACACCAAAGTCCGACCCCCAGACAACAAAATAATCAAACACATTGTTTGAAACTATTTTGGTAGACCAAGGAGGGGGCATTGGATGAAACAACAAAATGTTTGACCTCCATTTGCTTTGGCCTGAAAAGGGTTAGCTGTCCATGTTGCTGTGGTAGTAAAGAAGACAACACAAACATGCACGGAGAACAAAGGATATCAGCCATGTGCAACCCAAAGTGCATGTGCTGACCCATAGTCTTGGGTATGCATGCCATATCGACTGCATCTGAGCATCATTGAGCAAGTTGTCTTTGCCATAGTGCTCAAATACAACTAACCAAGATCAGTCAAGCCCTCTGAAGAGTACGCCTTCTGTGTTGAAGGAGAGGCATGAGCTGGCATACATTGACATTCAAGATATGCTGAAACCAAATCTGTAACCAAATTACCATTGGCTGGCTGGATGCTTCTGCCCCTTTTCCCACACACAACATCAGCAGGTTGCATGTAGCATGAACATTAAACTTGGAAAGACAAGGCCTAGCCATACATTCTCGTCCAATCATTCTGTTCCAACTGGCTCCTTCAAGCTCAGCTAGATCTTTTGCAAAGCTACCTCTGCTTAAGCTCTCCATACAAGGACAATTTCCAAGATTGATATCATTGTAGGGTTTTCAATCAGCTGATAAATGAGGTTCCATATATCCTCGTTGTGAAACGACTGAAATAGTGGCATGCACATAAGGCTCTGTAATGCATTACCCCATGAAAAGAATTGCATCAAAATTTTCAGATCCATTGCCACAATGCTCAAATCTGGAAGTCCAATGGCTTCATTTCCGTCCAGGCTTGAAAGCATGTCTATTGAGCAGCCATTCATTTCACCATCATGATTCCCTTCTATGATTACATTTTACATTTGGCAATGAAGGAACTGGCAAACATATGGGTGATCTCCCTGTGATAGCAACACCCATGGACCTTCCTTGTTGGTAAGCTGTATTAAATGCATGCAGCATAAAGAAGCATAATGCCCTGATGGCAAATATGCCAAAATTTGTGGCCCAAAAACATCAACATCACACTACATTAGGACAGCAATCATAGCAGCTGTATATTGGGGCTTGTCTTGCTGGCTTATGTCTGCAACTTGCTGGACAAAGAACCATTTTACATATTTCTGAATTTCTAGCTCATAGGCTAGTGGTATCTGCAAGTTACTGGTAGGCAACGTCGATGAACTATAAGTAATAGTCCTCACATCACCCTCATGGGTCTGTTCAGCCTCATCATGTGCACATGGATTTGCTTTTGCGAGTGCCAATACATGGCAGCATTTATCACATGTTGTACCAAGCACGAGGACACCCTTGCAAAGTTCTGCCCTTGCATTTACAGCAATCCTATGAGATGCCATTGTTCTCCTAATGGCTGCGAAGTGTAGCAAGCAAAACTCCCAACTATACTCACCTAGTGAGCAGCAGTGAAGGGCATCAGTTATGTTGAAGTTGTGGCCATATTCCTTACTGTCATGCTCTTGAATGTGTTGTGACACAACTTCAGGATTAAAACTGTCATGCATATCTTGTTCATGCTGCACAAGCTCCTCCTTGTCACTGTGGGTAAGTTTACTTGGGCATCCATTGCTATCATCTGTGTGGTCTTCTATATTTTCTTCCTTTATGAAGACCATACAATGCTGGATACTCACCCCCTCCTCAAAAACTTTGTCCTCAAAGTTTGCATGCCTAGAAGGATCGAGTGTAAGTGCAACAACATCCTTATCTTGCTGTGAATCTTCATCAATATCACAGATTTGCTCATCATTGCTTGGCGCCTCATCTATCTTTTCACCCATCAGGTCTTCTTCATTGTCACGGTTATATAGGCTACGTTGAATATAGGCATTTCTTCCATTAGTGTGCTGAACTGCCAGGGCATCATCTGGAGCATTGTATAGATCCTGCAAACTGATATAACAGCCCCCTTGCTGTCCACATTCGTTTCCATCATGTGGCCTGCTGCTTTTATTTGAGCAGCTATCCCAACATAGCCCTTTTGTAATTGCAGCTGTAAAAGCCTGGAAACAACAGCATCTTCATTACTAGGGAGAGCATAGCTCCTCTAGGCATCATAGCTCCAGGAGACTCTTTGGGTGGATCGATATCCTTCCCATCCCCATCATTTTGGTGCATAGAAGGACGCGTGCAATGTGCATGACCTCTCCGACCTTCTCACAAATTTGTTCGCCGATTTGTTGGCCCATTTGCTTCTCTGCCATGCTCTGAAGCATCACTGATGAAGCATCCATGAATTTAACCCTTGTGCCATCAAGCGTGTGCATTGCAAAACTAGGAGGTATACCCTTGGGTGCTCCCGAAATGACAGCTTTTGTTCATAGCCATTTAAGCTGCTATTTTCATTAGAACACTTCTCCCCACAACATCCTTTAGTATTTGCAGCTGCAGTCAATTGGCAACAACCATAGTTTTGTCCTGCATCCAAAGGCATCATCCATCGCTTTAAAGCTTGGTTTGGCTGCATGCTAGGGAGTGGCATAACATGGCTAGACTGAATTACAAGCATTGGCCTGACTACATTCTCCCCAGATGTTGGGTGTCTACTTTTATAGGCTTGCATAGCCTTTGGCATCATTCCCCTCGGCATCATAGCTCCAACAACAGGTTGCTCTATGGCATTTGTATCTCGACATTTAGCATAGGACATTGCTGTCAAATCTAACAACTGAATATGTAAGGTACAACCACCATCATATATATCCCGACCATGCTAGGTAGTTCGTGCTTGCAGTGCACTAGCTTGTGAGGCAAAATACATTTCAGCTTGCTGTCCACCTGAAACTTGATGCATAACAATCTTCTCAATAAGCCCAAAAGGCGAAAATACCTGATGCAACACATCCAATGTAATGGGGTACAACATATTGTTTTTTTTGCCGAAAAAACAGTGCTAATTATATTACTTCGAAAACAAGATACAAGAGGTCAGCATTGCAATTGACGGGCTGCGTTCACAAATCGGACGCAGCCCAAAAGGTAACAAAAAGTAAAGCTCTCTCTCACGGAGGGATCAGGCGAGTGTGAATGAACAGCCAGAGAGGTGGTGAGTAGCGCCACTGAAGGCCGTGCGAAGTATGCTCGAAGAAGAGGCCCTGTGTGTCCCAAACCCGTAGGAAACGTCTCCGCTTCGGCCGGCCCGGGAGTCTCCCTGTATCTGGTCCCACTGGCCTCTGAGGGTGTGTATAGTCTCACTCCAGATGTCAGTCATGATCTGGGCAGTCGATAAGGGAGTGCCACCGAGGATCTGCGCGCAGCGCGAGGTCCAAATGTGCCATCCTGCGATGCTGCTAATAATCTCCCTGACTGGCCGCCTCTCCTGAGATCCTGTGCCAGCCTCTGCCAGGTGCGGCGGAATGCTCTCGAGCGGCCCCCACGTCCCTTGTGTGACAAGGAATGTGGGGTCCTGCTGACATGCCTCGAACAAGTGATGAAAACCAGGTGCGGTGCTGCACCAGTAGAACGCGCCCCAAGTGATCAAACCTAGCTCCGGTGCTGCGCGAGTAAGGATCCCGAAGGTCCACCTCCACACTTCCTGGGTGCGAGTGCAGCTCCATAGGCAGTGTTTTGGTGACTCCTCGTCCTCATGACAGATCTGACAACGTCCGTCCTGACCTATCTGCCGCAACCAGCTCCCTACTGGAAGACCTTTGTGGGCGAGAAGCCACAGGAAGTAGGAGATCTTCCGCGGCCGCCAGCTCTCCCACAAGGCCTTCCAGAAGGCCTGCAAAAATAATCTGGAAATACCCTGAGCATACCAACTGGGCCGCTGGGTGGGAGGGCGGCTCTGCATCCTCCCGAGAACTCGCCTGCCCAATGTCGTGCTGTAGGCAAAGAAAGAGGTTGGCCCCTGACCTGTCACAATCTCTGGCCATCTCCACTCTCCTGGGTCCCAATCAAGCTCTGACAAGGCCCGCCCCTCCCAGAGCCAGAGTCGCCAAAGCTGCAGCTGATCCTGCTCTATGCTAGGATCGGTCCGCCAAACCTTCCCCACGAGGCCTACGACCCGAACCCTGTGCCATGGGAGTAGGGGGTCGATGAGCACATTCTCTCTCCTGAGACGGCCGTCCCCCATAACCGCGAAGAAGGAAACAGAGGAGTCGTCCATCCGACCTGCAACCACCAGTGGGATGCCACGGGGGGGTGAACTGTCCCAGCCAACGGTCATCACCAGGCATGAGGATCTGAAACTCGGGTGGAACCAACCAATCAGCTGGAATCGCTCCATCTATCTCCGTACGTCTCGCCTGAGCTCCACGGGCACCTCCAGCTGCGTCTGCAAGATCAGCGGTCTCCAAATGTCTGTACGTGTCCCTCCGAACTCGAAGGGACCGGGCTGGCCCCCGCATCCAGCCGTCCCACCTGATGTGTGATCTCTCCCCCAGCTGAAGGCCCTCGGCATCTCTGACCTGATCGTTCCAGATAAGCGGCTGGCGATCGATCTCCTGACAGCTAGGAGGGGACTGAATGAGACTGAGGCGGAGCCGCCTCCAAACCATGAGGAGGCTACGAACGAGTGGGAAGCGGGGCTGAGTGAGCGGGGCGGAAGTGAAGATCCACCTGAGGGATGGTAGCCACTCTCCACATCGGCGCGGGACACAAGAACCGACCCCCTGCTGAAGTAACATCTTCCACGTTTGTCCCCCCGGGGTCAAACCGCGGATAACTAGCTTGCCTAACAGGGCCTGACTCTGAAGCTCTGGATCGATGACCCCCAGGCCACCCTCAGCCTGCGAAAGAATGACTGTCTGCCAAGCAACCCTAGCTCTGGTATCTCTGAGACCATCCCCCGCGGACCACAGGAAGTTCCGAACCAACCTCCTAAGCTGTGCCACGCTGGATCTCGAGAAACACCAACAGGAAGCCACATACCAAGCCGTGGCTAGGAGGACCTGGTTAACTACCAGGGCGCGACCTGCAAGGGAGAGCTTAGCAGTGCTGCAGAAAGCCAGCTTCCGTCGAATGGAATCTAGCACCGGGAGAAACTGCTGAGCCGGCGTGATATCCAGGCCGACCTAAAAGCCGAGATATCTAGCTGTCTGTCCCCGCGGGATCCACCTGAAACCCAAAAACCTCCCCCACTGAGAGCACGCCCCGGGGTTTGTGAGAAAACCAACTGATTTGTTCCAGTTGATTTTCGCACCGGCTGCCGAACAGAAGACCTCTAGGGCCATTCTCACCCTCTCCAGCATCATCTCATCATCCTGGACATACAGTGCTATGTCATCCGCATACTCCGAGTCCAGGAGCTCCGTGTCCTCCCTGAGGGGAAGGCGAACACCCCGGATCCCGGTAGACCTCGGGCCCGAAGGTAGTATGTCATAGCCTCGGCGAAGAAGAGAAACAGGTAAGGAGCAAGGGGGCAGCCCTGACGCACTGATCTCTCCAAGCGAAAACGCTCTCCCATCCTGCCGCCAATGATGACCCTGCTAGAAGCTGTCCTGTATAACGCTGAAATACCCTGAATCCATCCTGCTGGGAAACCTAGTCGCTCCAGAGTCCCCTCCAGGAAGGACTAGTCCACTCGATCGTAGGCCTTCTCAAAGTCGAGAAGTAGGATGGCTAAATGTGACCCACTGTGCTGAGCCCACTCCGCCGCCTCTGAGAAGGTGAAGACATTATCCAGGATACTGCGATCCTGGACAAAGCCTGTCTGAGTGTCATGAATGAGGTCTGGAAGTAGAGGCCGAACTCTGGCGCTGATCATCTTGGCAAGGATTTTGTAGGCAGTGGTGAGGAGGGTGATCGGGCGCCACTGACGGATCTCCTGTCGATCTCCTCCCTTCGGGATGAGGCAAATCAGTCCCGAGGAGAGGCTCTCTGGCATATATCCGCTGCTGAAAATCCTCTGAAGAGCTGCTAGGAGGGGCTGATGGATCTGATCCCAGAAGGAGGTGAAGAAAGCTCGGGATAGCCCATCCTCGCCAGGGCATTTTTGCCCGTCGATGGCCATCAAGGCCTCCAACATCTCGTCCGTAGTGAACGGTGCCAACAACGTCGCCTGCATGCTGGGTTGGACCAGGGATGGAATGTGCCTCCACACCTCCTCACGGGAGCGTCGAGTGCGAGGGGCAAGCTGCTCCTGCTGGAAAAGAGTCCTGTAGAAGTCGGTAGCCAACCCCAAGACCTCACTCGAATCAGTAACGATGTGCCCCTCCGCTGTCCTAAGACTCCGTAGCTGATCACCTGCTGCTCTCTGGCCATGTGTGCTGAAGAACTCCCTGCACATCCGGTCGCCCTTCCGAGCCCAGAAAGAGAGAGAGGCGTGATAGGAAAACTCTGAACGGCGCTGGAGAGTCTCCTCAAGAAGGGCTCTGGCTCGAAGGGCCTAGATCCGAAGCTCCTCCGACTCGGGGCTGCCTGCTGGAGTCGCTGAATGGAGGCGAGGTCCCTCCGAAGAGCTCTCTCTCTCCCCCACCACTCCTGTCGAACCTGTAGGGCTGCGAGCTGGCAAATCTGGCTGGACTCCTACAAAGCCTGTGCCACCGAATCAACCAGATCCACGCACTCGCCCCAATCTCTGTCCCAAAGGCTACCGATATTGCTGCGCACGTCCTCCCTCGAGAAGATGGAGTCGGGGATTCGGCACGAACGGGGGGGAAGGGCCTGAATTGCCGAGTCTAATGATAAGAGCACAGGCGCATGTTCGGAAAGTGTCGTCCCTGGAACTATACCCGCCTGACCGCCTCTGCTGATGGCCCAGTCACTGACATAAAATCTATCCAGCCTCTCCAGGAGTCTGCCTCCTTCCCTGCGGAAGCCCCACGAGAAGTCCAAGCTCCCGTGCCAACGACGGAAGGACGGGTCTCTCCAGTTGTCCCTACCTCCTGTCGCGAAGATAAATGAGTCCCAAGCGGACTGCTCTGCCTGACACATGCCTGTAAACTCTAGTCCTCTGCCCTGCTGGTCCTCCAAGGTCTCCAGATTGTTGAAGTCACCTCCAACAATCCAGGAATCCATGTCTGGGAGAATCCCTGTGAGTGTCCTCCAGAAGGTGGCTCTGCACCGGAGATCTGTGGGAGCATAAATGTTTAGGATTCCTATTCTGGAACCCTCCAACTCCAGGCCTACCCAGAGGGCCCGGCCTGGGATCAACGTGCCATGACCAAAAACTCCCTGGGCTAACTGCTCGCACACGGAAGTACAGACACCTCCACTCCTCCCCTGTGTGCCGATCGAGGGCTCCCAATAAGTGTGAGAACGTCCAGGGAGAATCTTCCCGCAGCTACGGGAATGAGCCACAGAAAGCTTGTGCTCCTGGAGCAAAAGTATATCCAAACGACCAATCACTGCTGGCTGAAGTTCCTGTCGCAAAATGAGCTTCCTGGGACCACGGGTGCCAGAAGAATGAAACCCGTTCACATTCTAGGATACGAGGTGTAGGCTCATGGTGAGGATTGGGAGGCTGCGAACAACTGTCTGCTCGCAATCGAAGTCGATGAAGAAGCTGACAATTCGGAGTGGAGGCGCTGCCGCTTATGAGAAGGTTTGGAGGGGGAGGCGGGGTCGTCCTGCCCGTTCTTCAACACCTTCAGCAAAGGCGAGAGGCCTTTGGTGCCAAAAGAATGAAACCCGTTCACATTCCAGGAGACAAGGTGTAGGCTCATGGTGAGGACTAGGAGGCTGCGAACAACTGTCTGCTCGCGGCAGATGTCGATGAAGAAGCTGACATTTCGGAGTGGAGGCGCTGACGCTTATGAGAAGGTTTGGAGGGGGAGGCGGGGTCGTCCTACCCGTTCTTCAACACCTTTAGCAAAGGCGAGAGGCCTTTGGTGCCATGAGCAAATGCTTTCTTGAGCCAGCTCAAGATCTCTGAAGTAGTCATCCCGTAGAAGGCTCGGAGTTTCTGAGGGGTCCAGGCTCTGACATCCTCGGGGAGGGGCCATGACAGAGGGGGCCTGAGGATCACAATCAATCTGAAGCGTTTGGCGGCGCAACGCCACCGCAGGCGCACGTCACCCTCGGACCACTGAGTCTCGAGAAGCTGCCCACCGGACGGGCCTATCCAGGAGCAAACCTGAGCGTGCGTCTGCTCTCTGAGAGCCTCCCAGACCGAGTCGTCTGTCCAAGTCTCGGTGCCGTCGCTGAGGAACGTGAAAGCAAAGCTAGGGCCATCCCTCGGGGCCAAGGCTGCGATCTTCCCATCCGCCCCTTTGCGGAGCGGGAAGATACTGATGTCGAGACACGCAGGGAAGGTCCCAAGGTCGGCTACATCTAAGTAGTCCCAGGGGCCAGATCTGTAAAAGTCGCGAGGAAGCTCTCTCTCCTGAAGCTGAGGCCCACCAGAGTCTGCAACTGAGGGGCTAGCGGACAGGGAAGCCTGCTCCAGTGGTGGTGTAGACTCAGGGTGTCCTGCCTGTGGAGGGGAAGGGGGAGGTGGCTGGGGGGTAGGCAACTCAGATTCCACGGAGGCGACTAGCGGGGGGGTGGAGGAGGGGGAGTGGGGGCTGCCCTCGGCTGAGGAACCATCGGTACAGCTGACACTGCAGGGGAACTGAGAGAAACAGGGGGGGGGATGGGGCTGCACCTGGGACTGGGGCTGAGAAGGAGGAGGAGACTGAAGAGGAAGAGGCGGGGGCTGAAGCTGCGGGTCGGGAAGGGTGGGGTGCGACTAGGGAAGGGGCTGGGACTGAGTGGAAAGGGGCTGGGGAGCGGAAGAGAGGGGGACCTGAGGCTGTGGAGGGCGGGTTACCGTCGAAGAAGAAGCTCTCCCAGGACCCTGGGGCGGCTGCCTGTCAGGTCTCTGAGGTGCTGCTGCAGGTTGGGTAACCTCTGCCTCCTTGCCTTTATGGGAAATCTTCTTGTTCTTTCCTCTTTTCCTTCTAACCTCAGTCCAACCGCCAGCTAACTCTGGACCGGACTCCGGCTGCCTCTGCTCCTCCTGACGTGGCTGCCCGGAGGGGGGGGGAGGGGGCGGAGGGGGAGGGGGCAGGGGGGGCCGAGAGGAACTGGCGAATCGTGGACAAATCGCAGCCAAGTGCCCAAAGCCGTGACACCTTAGGCACTGGCGTGGCTGTCCGGTGACTACCATGCTCTGGGTGATGCTGCCGGCATCTGTCACGATCTCGATCACTGTAGGGAGAGTCGCAGGGTCCGCCACAGCCACACGGACTCGGGGGGCTCTTGCCGTAGTCACCGCATCGGCGAAAGTGTCGTGCATAACCCAGCCAAAGTGGGAGCCCAGGTCCCTGACAATCGGCCGCGGCTCAGCAGCAAGACCTGGAAAAACTAGCGTCACTGGATGGCGAGGTATGCGGAACCGAGCATCAAAATCCGCTGCACTGAATCCACGGTACCAAGGGACTATCATAATGATCTTTCCATCCACAGACGTGGGGGAACCAGCAATCAGGTTGCTCGTAGCTTTCACATTGGAGAGTTTGAGCCAGAAGATGCCCCTTCCCATAAGGGCCACCTCCTCAATATGGCCGTCCTCTAGCAAGAGAGTGGACTGGAGCCAGTCCCTGATGGCTGATCTGGAGGGGGAATGTTTAATGACTCTGCCATAGACAGAGGTAAGGGCAAAGTCATTGGCAACCTCCTGAACCCGAGACGATTGTTGCTCTGTCAAGATGACGCGGTAGGCATCTGGAGAGGGAGGGTCCGACTGGGCCTCCGGTTCCGGGCAGGGAGCCGCCATACCGCCAAGACAAACTGCGAGACCTCCGATGAAGAAGAGGCTGCCACCCAAAAAAGGGGGGATAGATGCGGGGGGGTCGAGCCTGGGTGTGAAGAAGACGGGTGAGGCGAGCCGGGGCGACGTGAGTTGGGTGGGGAAGCGGAGGCGCAAGCGAGAGCGGAGGCGGAGAGAGGGCGGAGGGCGGTGGAAACGAGGGCGGGAGGTGGGGGGGCGGAGGTGGCGGGGGGTGGGGGCTGAGGATGGAGGGCGTGTGAGGTGAGGAGGCGGGAGTGGGGGGGGCGGGGCGGGGCGGGAGGGGGCGGAAGGGCGGGAGGGCGGGGGGCAAGCGTAGCGAGGGGGCGGGGGGTGAAGCGGGGGGGCGGGGGGCGGGCGAAGCGAGGGGGCGGGGGGGTGAGGCGGAGAGGCTAGGAGGGGGGGTGAGGCGTAGCGAGAGGGCGGAGTGGGGCGGAGGGGCGAGGGGGATGAGGGCGGAGAGGCGAGGGGTGAGGGCGGGTGAGGGCGCAGTGGGGTGAGGCGGAGGGGCGAGGGGGTGAGCGCGAAGAGGCGAGGGGGTGAGGGCGGAGAGGCGAGGGGGTGAGAGCGGAGTGGCGAGGGGGGTGAGAGCGGAGAGGCGAGGGGGTGCTGCAGGCGGCAGCGGCGGGGGTGAGGCGGAGGGCGAGGGGGTGAGGGCGGAGAGGCAGGGGGGGTGAGGGCGGTCGAGGCGGGGGGGAGCTAGGGGGGGGTAGAGGTTGCAGGAGGGAGGGGGAGGGCTCGCAGGAGCTAGATTTCATTCGGTACAACATATTGTTGGTAATCAAAAGGATTCCATGCGGCTGTGAATCATCCCCACTTTGAAGGTGTCCTAATCTTGTTGCGTGCTGCATAAAGCCCTGCATAAGCTGTCCAAAACTAGAGGATGGCATCCCATGTTCCCTTCATACGCATAAGGCTGTCCCATGGTGTGCATTAAACCTTCGTGGCTGTCCCACTATGCCAAATACATGCACATGTGCTCACTTTTTGCCTGTCTCAAAGCTTAAAATGTAATGGGGAGGCTAGGAAGAAGGTGCCAAAACAGGGTCGATTGTCCACGGAGAAGGTTTGAGAAAGCGGCTTCAAAATGGAGATGAAGTGACTCCAAACAAGGCTGTGAAAGGCCCCTGGAAATTTTAACTTTTTGGCCCCTTTTTTTTGTTTTTTGTTTTTTTGGGGGGGTTTTCCCAAGTCACCTAGGACGGTTATGACAGCCCTAACCTAAGACCACTAAAACTGTTAGGGCACTGACTTAGGCTAACCTAACCCTCTAACTAAACCCAAGCTACCTAACCAAACTTACTAACCTAACTAGACTTAAACCTAACCTAGCTAGCTAAGTGACTAAACCTAAACCTAACCCACTAACTAAATCCAACTAACTAACCAGACCTACTACCCTAACTATAACCTAGACTAATCAAGAACCTTAGGCGTGTGGAAAAAAAAATGACAGCGCGGCACGTCGTGAAGGCGCAGGCTGTAGAGATATGCACAGAGGTGGAGTGGGCTGCAATCCATGGCTGCGTGGGCTGCACAAGGCGTTGCGGGTATCCAATCCATGGTGGTGAATCGGCAGCGTGTAGCTCGTAGTCGGCAACGTGCAGCAGATCTGGCGCGGATGGGCGAAACTGAGCATCCCTGCTCCTTGTTTGGGCTTGGCACGCTTACATGCGAGCTGGTGTTGGGCCTCACCCTCATGCTGAAGGCTTGGTGGCTTTGGAGCCTCGCGTTTGTGGGCATCTTGCACGGGAAGGGCTAGCGTAGAACTATAGGAGGAGCTTGGCAGGTGTGATCAGTACAGCCGTCGATGGAGTTTACTACAAGGCTTGTTGTTTGAGCTATGCAAGTTGTTGGCGTAGCTCATCCAGCGTGTAGTCCGGCGTTGGTATTGGCCTGGCGGCTGATGGAATTTGGGATGAAGGGGAAACAAAGGTGCCAGGGTTGGAGTTCTGATACCAATGCAATGAAGGAGGCCGGGCTGAATTGGTGAAGTGCCACAGATGGCAGGAAAGGGGGAAGAGGAGAGGGGAGAGGAAGGGGAGAGAGAGAGAGATAGGAGGGAAAAGGGGGTAGAGGGAGAGGAAGAGAGAGAGAGGAGGAGTAAGGGGAAGAGAGATAGGGAGAAGGTAGTAGGAAGGAGGTGGAAGAGTAGATAGGATTAGATGTCACATCAAAAAGTGAGTACAAATGGTCGGGAGGTGGACTTATATAGTCTCCCTCCACACTCTCCTTTTTTTGCCCTCTCTAGGCCTGAACATCCCCTAGAGGAATTAGCCTAACCCTCACTAACTTGGCCCAATCTTGGCCTTGATTACATGCAGGGCCTTGGTGGTGTGCCCCATCGTTGCCATAGGAAGCTGATCCGTAATAATCAGCTTTATCTAGTTGTTATAGGGGGTCCCATTGACATTCTTTTGATCCAGGAACACAAATTGGGTGCCAGAGATTATGCCAAGTCAGATAATACACTTTTCGGGTATACTTTTTGGTCACCTACAGCTGCCACTAGGGGAGGCACTTGCATTTGAGTTTGGTAGTTGGACACGCAGTTAGCTCCGTGGATTCTCTTTTTGATTGGGGGACGTAAGGTTGCACCCAATGACAGTGGGGATGGTGTCCTTA